>NC_053394.1:320261188-320558109 GCF_905171765.1 Bufo bufo
GTGAGGTCCTACAGGTGAGCAGACCGTATAAAACATTGTAGTGAGGGCCTACAGCTGAGCAGACCGTATGAAAATTGGAGGTGAAGGCCTACAGGTGAGCGAACCCCATACAACATTGTAGTGAGGGCCTACAGCTGAGCAGACCGTATAAAACATTGGAGGTGAAGGTCTACAGGTGAGCGAACCCATAAAACACTGTAGTGAGGACCTGCAGCTGAGCAGACCGTATGAAACATAGGAGGTGAAGGTCTACAGGTGAGCGAACCCCATAAAACACTGTAGTGAGGACCTGCAGCTGAGCAGACCGTATGAAACATAGGAGGTGAAGGTCTACAGGTGAGCGAACCACATAAAACATTGTAGTTAGGGCCTACAGCTGAGCAGTCCGTGTGAAACATTGGAGGTGAGGGCCTGAAGGTAAGCAAACCCCATGAAACATTGTAGTGAGGTCCTACTGCTGAGCAGACCGTATGAAACATTGGAGGTGAAGGCCTGAAGGTGAGCGAACCCCATAAAAATTTGCAGTAAGGGTCTACAGCTGAGCAGACCGTATGAAACATTGGAGGTGAGGGCCTACTGCTGAGCAGACCGTATGAAACATTGGAGGTGAAGGCCTACAGGTGAGCGAATTCCATAAAACATTGTAGTGAGGGCCTACAGCTGAGAAGACCGTGTGAAACATTGGAGTTGAGGGCCTGAAGGTAAGTAAACCCATTAAACATTGTAGTGAGGTCCTACAGGTGAGCAGACCATATGAAACATTGTAGTGAGGGCCTTCAGCTGAGAAGACCGTATGAAACATTGGAGGTGAGGGCCTACTGCTGAGCAGACCGTATGAAACATTGGAGGTGAAGGCCTACAGGTGAGCGAACCCCATACAACATTGTAGTGAGGGCTTACAGCTGAGCAGACCGTATAAAACATTGGAGGTGAAGGCCTACAGGTGAGCGAACCCCATAAAACTTTGTAGTGAGGGCCTACAGCTGAACAGAACGTGTGAAACAATGGAGGTGAGGGCCTGAAGGTAAGCAAACCCCATTAAACATTGTAGTGAGGTCCTACATGTGAGCAGACCGTATGAAACATTGGAGGTGAGGGCCTGAAAGTGAACAAACCCCATAAAACATTGTAGTGAGGGCCTACAGCTGAGCAGTCCGTGTGAAACATTGGAGGTGAGGGCCTGAAGGTAAGCAAACCCCATGAAACATTGTAGTGAGGTCCTACAGGTGAGCAGATCGTATGAAACATTGGAGGTGAGGGCCTACTGCTGAGCAGACCGTATGAAACATTGGAGGTGAAGGCCTGAAGGTGAGCGAACCCCATAAAACTTTGTAGTAAGGGTCTACAGCTGAGCAGACCGTGTGAAACATTGGAGGTGTGGGCCTGAAGGTAAGCAAACCCCATAAAACATTGTAGTGAGGTCCTATAGGTGAGAAGACCGTATGAAACATTGGAGGTGAGGGCCTACTGCTGAGCAGACCGTATGAAACATTGGAGGTGAAGGCCTACAGGTGAGCGAATTCCATAAAACATTGTAGTGAGGGCCTACAGCTGAGAAGACCGTGTGAAACATTGGAGGTGAGGGCCTGAAGGTAAGCAAACCCCATTAAACATTGTAGTGAGGTCCTACAGGTGAGCAGACCGTATAAAACATTGTAGTGAGGGCCTACAGCTGAGAAGACCGTATGAAACATTGGAGGTGAGGGCCTACTGCTGAGCAGACCGTATGAAACATTGGAGGTGAAGGCCTGAAGGTGAGCTTATTGTTGTCTCCTGTTGTCGCCCACCTGGGAATATATGTTGAGTCTGTGTTGTCTGTCCTCCCCTTGGTGTTTTCCCTTAGAGTTAGTGGTGCGGACTAGTGTTCCCATCGCCCTGTTCACTACCTAGGGCTCAGCTCAGGGAAAGCCAGGGCTTTAGGCATGTGATCGGCGTACGGGTGAGGGACCCGTCTAGGGATGTCAGGACAGCCAGGTGCCAGCCGCCAGGTGAGTCAGGGGTCACCATCTTCCCTCTCACTTGGGCAGGGCCTTCCTCGTTCCCTCCCTCTGTGTCATGTATGTGATAGCCACGCCGACCGTGATATTATACAGTAACTGGCCCTTACTTTTTGAGAAAAAAAAAAAAGAATTTTTTTTTTTAATTTTTTGTTTGTTGTTTTTTTTTCTCTCTCTACTTAGAATCCAATATGGATCCTATTGATGCCTTGGCAGAACAGCTTCAAAGCCTGTCTTTGGAGGTGGCAGGATTGAAGGCGTCTGTTCTCCAACAACAGCAGCAAATGCAGCAGACCGCACCCCCAGCGTTTGCTATGGGTAACCAGGTTGTCACTGAACCCAAGGTTGCTCTTCCCGACAGATTTTCTGGGGGAAGGGACAAATTTGCAACGTTCCGTGAGGCCTGCAAATTATATTTTAAGTTGCGCCCTTACTCCTCAGGTCATGACGAACAGCGGGTTGGGATTGTCATTTCCCTGCTTCAGGGGGATCCGCAATCCTGGGCGTTCTCGTTACCCCCTGGTTCTCAGGCTCTTCGGTCAGTGGAGGGATTTTTTGGGGCTTTGGGTCTCATATATGATGACCCTGACCGAGTCGCCCTGGCTGAGTCGAAGTTACGGAGACTCCTACAGGGAGATCGGTCAGCAGAGGAATATTGCTCAGAGTTCCGTAGGTGGGCTACGGATACTCAGTGGAACGACCCGGCTCTCAGGAGTCAGTTCTGCTCTGGGTTATCTGAAAGGGTTAAGGATGCACTGGCGCTGTATGAGACCCCCCTTTCCCTTGATGCTGTTATGTCCCTCTCTATCAGAATAGATAGACGTCTTAGGGAGAGATCGAAAATTCCGGAGCAATTGGTTACCTCTCCCAAGCAACAGTCAGCCTGTACTGACTTAGATGAGCCTATGCAGCTAGGCGGAACTTCTCGTCAGGTCCGTCCTCCCGAGATTCGCCGTAGGGGGGGGGCTTGT
The DNA here is from genome assembly GCF_905171765.1 of Bufo bufo. Classification (NCBI taxonomy): domain Eukaryota; kingdom Metazoa; phylum Chordata; class Amphibia; order Anura; family Bufonidae; genus Bufo; species Bufo bufo. Next base: position 320,264,157 of record NC_053394.1, read on the forward strand.
TTTTTCTGTGGGGGAGGGGTCATTTCATTAATGTCTGTCCCTCCTTTCTCAAAAACAAAAGACCGTCGGAAAACTACTAACCCCGGGCTGTGCGGAGGATGTCAGCCGGGGGGTATACGTTTCCTCCATACGAACATCTCAATTTGTGTTACCAGCGGTCATTGTTTTTGGTGTTAAGACGGAGTCTATTTCTGTTTTTCTAGACAGTGGAGCAGGGGTAAACTTGATTGATGCCCATTTTGCCCGCACTATGGGTTTGTCTCTCTGTACGCTGCAGAGACCTATTCCCGTATTCGCTATAGATTCTGCTCCTCTGTCTCAGAGAAACCTCACCCACATTGTTCGTAATTTACACCTTCGGGTAGGGGACCACCATAATGAGTGTCTTTCATGTTACGTTCTGGAGGGCCTTCCCTCTCCGGTGGTATTGGGTCTTCCCTGGTTGGTAGCGCACAATCCAGTGGTGGATTGGCAGGCCAGGGAGATATTGGAGTGGAGTGAGCATTGCAGAGAGAATTGCTTAAATAACGATTGCTTAATCGCCTCCATAGCTTCCCTACCTACATTTATTTCGGACTTTGAGGACGTTTTTTCTGAAAAGGGTTGTCAGAAACTACCACCTCATCGTCCTTATGATTGCCCGGTTAACCTGATTCCCGGGGCAAAATTACCCAAGTCCAGGTTGTATAATCTTTCGGGTCCCGAGAGACAAGCCATGAAAGATTATATCTCCGAGAGTCTGGCTAAGGGACACATCAGACCCTCTTCTTCACCCGTGGCTGCAGGGTTTTTCTTTGTTAAAAAGAAAGATGGGGGCCTGCGTCCTTGCTTAGATTTCCGTGAGTTAAACCAGATAACCATCCGTGACCCATACCCTCTTCCTCTCATTCCTGACCTTTTTAATCAGATTGCGGGTGCTAAGTGGTTCTCCAAACTTGATCTTAGGGGGGCCTACAATCTGATTCGTATCAGGGAAGGGGATGATTGGAAGACAGCTTTTAACACCCCTGAGGGGCATTATGAAAATCTTGTTATGCCTTTCGGTCTGACCAATGCCCCTGCTGTCTTCCAACATTTCGTTAATGATATTTTTAGTCATCTCATCGGCAGGTTTGTAGTCATATACCTAGATGATATCTTAATTTATTCGGCTGATCTGAAAACACATGAGGTGCATGTCAGGCAAGTACTGCAGGTCCTACGGACGAATAAATTATATGCGAAAATTGAAAAATGTGTCTTCGCTGTTCAGGAATTACAGTTCCTGGGATATCTATTATCTGCTTCAGGTTTCCGCATGGATCCTGGGAAGGTCCAGGCAATTTTAGATTGGGATCTTCCTGAGAACCTTAAAGCCCTACAACGGTTTTTGGGTTTCGCTAATTTCTATAGAAAGTTCATTAAAAATTATTCAGTGATCGTTAAACCCCTTACCGACATGACTAGGAAGGGGACGGATTTTTCCAAATGGTCTGACGCCGCTAAAGATGCATTTTCCTCTCTAAAGAAGAGGTTTACCTCGGCACCTGTTCTAATTCAACCTGATGTCTCCCAGCCTTTTATTGTCGAGGTAGATGCGTCAGAGGTGGGAGTGGGAGCTGTATTGTCTCAGGGTCCGTCTCCTGGCAAATGGCGTCCTTGCGATTTCTTTTCCAAAAAATTATCTTCTGCAGAGAAGAATTATGATATTGGAAATAGGGAACTGTTGGCGATTAAACTGGCGCTTGAAGAATGGCGTCACTTCTTAGAGGGAGCAATCCACCCCGTCACGGTGATTACGGATCACAAGAACCTTCTGTACCTAGAATCGGCTAAACGTCTCACCCCTAGACAAGCTAGGTGGTCGCTATTCTTTACCAGATTTAACTTTGTAATCACCTATCGTCCTGGGGCAAAAAATACCAAGGCAGACGCATTATCTCGTAGTTTCCCTGGAGGGGGTAATGTTTGTGATCCGGTACCTATTTTACAAAGAGGAGTGGTTGTCTCTGCTGTACACTCTGTTCTAGAGGGAAAGGTGTTAGAGGCTCAGGGGGACGCCCCGGCCTCTTGCCCCTCAAAGAAATTGTTTGTACCGTTAAACCTGCATCTTGAATTATTAAAAGAACATCATAATTCGGCACTTGCTGGACACCCGGGTAGTAAAGCAACCTTGGAGCTTTTATCTCGTCGTTTTTGGTGGCCAAGGTTGCGTCAGGATGTAATGGATTTCGTGTCTACTTGTTCTACTTGTGCACGCGCGAAAGTCTCTCATACACGTCCAGCAGGGTCTTTATTGCCACTTTTCATTCCCAATAGGCCATGGACACATCTGTCTATGGATTTCATCACTGACTTACCGTTGTCGGCGGGTAAAACAGTTATCTTGGTAGTAGTAGACAGGTTTAGCAAAATGGTACACTTTATTGCGCTACCCGCACTTCCTAATGCTAAAACTCTCGCTCAGGTGTTTATCAGTGAAATCGTGAAGCTTCACGGGGTCCCTTCCGATGTGGTTTCGGATCGGGGAACCCAGTTTATTTCTAAGTTTTGGAAAGCTTTTTGTTCCCGTTTGGGGGTTCACTTGTCCTTTTCCTCAGCTTTCCATCCTCAGTCGAATGGACAGACTGAGCGTACCAACCAAAACCTAGAAACATATTTAAGGTGTTTTGTGTCTGAAAACCAAGAGTTGTGGTCATCATACTTACCGTTAGCTGAGTTTGCCATAAATAATCATTATCAGGAGTCCACTGGCAAGTCACCATTCCTTGGTGCATACGGTTTTCATCCCCAATTTTGTACTTTCAAAGAGGGGGGGTCTTCTGGGGTTCCCGAAGAGGAAAGGTTTTCTTCATCTCTTTCATCGGTATGGCAGAAGGTGCAAGTTAACTTGAAAAGGATGAGTGGTAAATATAAATGCATGGCCGATAAGAAACGGTCGCCAGGTCCGGACCTAGGAGTGAATGACTATGTGTGGTTGTCTACTAGGAATATTAGGTTGAAGGTTCCTTCTTGGAAACTGGGTCCTAGGTTCATTGGTCCCTATAAAATAGTAGCCGTCATTAACCCTGTGGCTTTTCGCCTGAAGCTACCTCAGACTTTTAAGATCCATAACGTCTTCCATAAATCGTTACTCAAGAAGTATGTTCCACCTCTAGAACCATCGCCGCTGCCACCTCCTCCTGTTATTGTGGATGGTAATCTGGAGTTTCAAATAGCCAGAATTGTTGATTCTCGTCGGGTCCGCCGCTCTCTTCAGTATCTTGTGCATTGGAGGGGTTACGGTCCCGAGGAAAGAATGTGGGTTCCAGCGTCAGAGGTAAACGCCAACAGGTTAATTCAGACTTTCCATGCCTCTCATCCGGAGAGACCTGGTCCTGAGTGTCCGGAGGCCCCTCGTGAAAGGGGGGGTACTGTCACGAGGGTATCAAGAGCCACGTCTGACTCCGTTATACCCGGGGTCAGGAAGTCGCAGCGGGTGGCTGCGCGCTCTATATCTAAAGATCATGGTGTTTCTTAGTTATTGTTTTCTGTGTTTGCCTTGCTATCCTTTTTGTCTCTCTCAGGGATCCGTAGCTTCTCCTCCTCAGCTGTTTCGTGTCTGCCACTCCCTACCTCCTTATATTCTCCCCTCACACTTCTCTAGTTGCCAGTTATAGAGCTTCCTGCCTGGACATCTATACTGACCCACTGGAGTGGTTAATCCTGGTTGTTGTTCCTGTGTGCTACCCTCCGGATCCCTGTTTGGCTTATTGTTGTCTCCTGTTGTCGCCCACCTGGGAATATATGTTGAGTCTGTGTTGTCTGTCCTCCCCTTGGTGTTTTCCCTTAGAGTTAGTGGTGCGGACTAGTGTTCCCATCGCCCTGTTCACTACCTAGGGCTCAGCTCAGGGAAAGCCAGGGCTTTAGGCACGTGATCGGCGTACGGGTGAGGAACCCGTCTAGGGACGTCAGGGCAGCCAGGTGCCAGCCGCCAGGTGAGTCAGGGGTCACCATCTTCCCTCTCACTTGGGCAGGGCCTTCCTCGTTCCCTCCCTCTGTGTCATGTATGTGATAGCCACGCCGACCGTGATATGAGCAGACCGTATGAAACTTTGGAGGTGAGGGCCTACTGCTGAGCAGATCGTATGAAACATTGAAGGTGAAGGCCTACAGGTGAGTGAACCCCATAAAACATTGTAGTGAGGGCCTACAGCTGAGCAGACCGTATGAAAATTGGAGATGAAGGCCTACAGGTGAGCGAACCCCATGAAACTTTGTAGTGAGGGCCTACAGCTGAGCAGAACGTGTGAAACATTGGAGGTGAGGGCCTGAAGGTAAGCAAACCCCATTAAACATTGTAGTGAGGTCCTACAGGTGAGCAGACCGTATAAAACATTGTAGTGAGGGCCTACTGCTGAGCAGACCGTATGAAACATTGGAGGTGAGGGCCTACTGCTGAGCAGACCGTATGAAACATTGGAGGTGAAGGCCTGAAGGTGAGCGAACCCCATAAAACTTTGTAGTAAGGGTCTACAGCTGAGCAGACCGTATGAAAATTGGAGATGAAGGCCTACAGGTGAGCGAACCCCATACAACATTGTAGTGAGGGCTTACAGCTGAGCAGACCGTATAAAACATTGGAGGTGAAGGCCTACAGGTGAGCGAACCCCATAAAACTTTGTAGTGAGGGCCTACAGCTGAACAGAACGTGTGAAACAATGGAGGTGAGGGCCTGAAGGTAAGCAAACCCCATTAAACATTGTAGTGAGGTCCTACATGTGAGCAGACCGTATGAAACATTGGAGGTGAGGGCCTGAAAGTGAACAAACCCCATAAAACATTGTAGTGAGGGCCTACAGCTGAGCAGTCCGTGTGAAACATTGGAGGTGAGGGCCTGAAGGTAAGCAAACCCCATGAAACATTGTAGTGAGGTCCTACAGGTGAGCAGATCGTATGAAACATTGGAGGTGAGGGCCTACTGCTGAGCAGACCGTATGAAACATTGGAGGTGAAGGCCTGAAGGTGAGCGAACCCCATAAAACTTTGTAGTAAGGGTCTACAGCTGAGCAGACCGTGTGAAACATTGGAGGTGAGGGCCTGAAGGTAAGCAAACCCCATAAAACATTGTAGTGAGGTCCTATAGGTGAGAAGACCGTATGAAACATTGGAGGTGAGGGCCTACTGCTGAGCAGACCGTATGAAACATTGGAGGTGAAGGCCTACAGGTGAGCGAATTCCATAAAACATTGTAGTGAGGGCCTACAGCTGAGAAGACCGTGTGAAACATTGGAGGTGAGGGCCTGTGTCATGGTCTTACCTTCTTGCTGTTCTCCTTCGTTTGACATGTGCTGGCGGCCATCTTGGTTTCTGGGTTTCTTGTAGCCTTCCACCCTGCGGCTCCTCCTTCCCACTGGGAGGAGCTGGATGCCTAGCTCATATATATAGGAGGTCTGTGGCTTCATTTCTTTGCTTGGTCCTCTTGTGTTCACATGCTTCTAAGACTGCTGCTGCTTCTGGTTCCTGATCCTGGCTTCGTCTGACTACCCTGCTGGTTCCTGATCCTGGCTTCGTCTGACTACCCTGCTGGTTCCTGATCCTGGCTTCGTCTGACTACCCTTCTGGTTCCTGACCTCTGGCTTCGCAAAGACTCTGCTCGGTTTCACCATCCGTTTTGACTTTTGCTTTACAGCTTTATTTTCAATAAAGCCTTCTTATTTTCACTTATCTCTTGTTGTACGTCTGGTTCATGGTTCCGTGACATTAGGACCAAGCCATGAATTCTGACGGTACAGGGCCATCCTCGCTACCCACGCTGGTTGCCAGACTTGATCAGCAGGATCACCTGTTGGGTTGGTTCGCTGTGGCGTTGCAAACCCTGCTTGAACGCACGGCTCATTTCGCTCCCGTTGCTGATGGGTCGGTTGTCGCTCCTGGGCTCGCTCCTACTGCCGCTCCGGTTGTTGCGCCAGAGTCTACCCCGATACCTGTTGTTGCACCTGCGGTGTTTCGGGGTATAACCGGTTCTGCCCCTCTTCCACAGCGCTTTGGGGGAGAGCCAACTCAGTGCCGAGGTTTCCTTAACCAGGTGGGCATTTATTTCGAGTTGCTGCCACATGCCTTTCCCACTGAGAGATCAAAGGTGGGCTTCTTGATCTCGCTGCTCTCGGACAAGGCCTTGGCCTGGGCCAGCCCTTTATGGGAGAACAACAATCCGGTGGTTGCCGAGTTTTCCGGTTTTGTTGCTTCTCTTCGGAAGGTATTCGATGTGCCGGCTCGTGCTGCCTCTGCTGCGAAGCTCCTTATGTCCATCAGACAGGGTTCACGATCCGTAGCTGAATACGCCATTGAGTTTCGTACCCTGGCAGCAGAGGTGGGCTGGAATAATGAGGCTCTGGTCGCTGCTTTCTCTCATGGTCTCTCGGATGCCTTGAAGGATGAGGTTGCAGCTAAGGACCTACCAGTTGAGCTCGAGTCTCTTATTTCTTTCCTGATTTTGATTGACACCAGACTCAGGGAGAGACCTTCCTTTAAGGAGAACCTGCGGAGGTCTTCTAACAGATTGGTGCCTACGTTTGCTGTCCCACCCGTGCCTCCCTCTCCTCCCACGCCTCCTGGGGATGACTTGTCTGGGGGTGAACCCATGCAGCTGGGGTTTGCTCGCCTGTCCGAGGGGGAGAGGGCACTCCGGAGACGCGAGGGCCGATGCATGTACTGTGGTCTCGGTGGGCATTTTCGGTTGGCATGTCCGAACCGTCCGGGAAAACGCTCGTACCTGAGATCCTGTCGGGGGCAGATCTTGGGTGGAGTCTCCTCGTCCCCGGTTTCCCGTGTTAACAAACCACTGATCACTGTTGTCCTCTCCTGGGTCGGGGGCTCGGTGACGACCCAGGCGTTGGTGGACTCTGGTGCTGGTGGTTTGTTCATTGATAGTGTGTTCGCTGCCGCCAATTCCATTCCTCTGCAGGCTCGAGGTTCCGCACTGGCTCTTGAGGCGATAGACGGCAGACCCCTTCTGCCGCCACACGTGACTCATGAAACCCTTCCAGTGGGGATAGCCATTGGTGCCGTTCACAGAGAGTCGGTCTGTCTCCAGGTTATTTCGTCTCCACACTACTCGGTGGTCTTGGGGTACCCCTGGCTCCAGAAGCATAATCCGACTTTCGATTGGAGATCGGTCGAGATCCTCTCGTGGTCACCGCAGTGTGGGGCTAGTTGCATCCATGGGTCTGTCAAGTTGCTGTGTACTTCCTCGGACTCTCTGTTGCCTCCTGAATACGAGGAGTACCGGGATGTATTCGATAAGGTGCGCGCGGTTGCCCTACCTCCGCACCGCCCATACGATTGTGCCATAGAGTTACAACCTGGTGCCGTTCCTCCTCGTGGCAAAGTCTATCCACTGTCGGTAGTGGAGAATGAGGCCATGGAGGAGTACGTGAGGGAGGCGCTTTCACGCGGACACATTCGCAAATCTTCGTCCCCGGCAGGGGCTGGATTTTTCTTTGTGAAAAAGAAGGGCGGTGAGTTGAGGCCTTGCATCGATTACAGGGGTCAAGAACGCTTACCCGATACCCTTGATTTCCGAGCTGTTCGATCGCCTTAAAGGGGCCACGGTCTTTACCAAACTCGACCTGAGGGCGGCATATAACCTGGTAAGGATCAAGGCGGGCGATGAGTGGAAGACCGCGTTTAACACCAGGACCGGCCATTACGAATCCTTGGTTATGCCCTTTGGGTTGTGCAATGCGCCCGCAGTCTTTCAGGAATTTATCAACGATGTTTTCCGTGACCTGTTGCAGCAGTGTGTGGTGGTCTATTTGGATGACATCTTGGTATATTCTGAATCCATGGAGGCCCACATTCTGGATGTCAGACGAGTGTTGCAACGGTTACGAGAGAACGAGCTGTTCGGTAAGCTTGAGAAATGCGAATTTCACCGATCCCAGGTAACCTTCTTAGGTTACATCATTTCCGCTGAGGGGTTCTCCATGGATCCTGAGAAGGTTTCGGCTGTCTTACAGTGGCCCCAGCCCAGTGGTCTTCGTTCCCTGCAGCGCTTTTTGGGCTTCGCCAATTATTATCGGAAGTTCATCAGGGACTTTTCCATGCTGGCCAAGCCTCTCACGGATCTGACCAGGAAGGGCAGTAATTCCCAGGTCTGGCCGCTCGAGGCCATCCGAGCTTTTGAGGCCCTAAAGTCCGCCTTTGTGTCGGCTCCGATTCTGTCGCATCCCAACCCTGGGTTGCCCTTTGTCCTCGAGGTGGACGCGTCTGAGACGGGAGTAGGCGCCCTTCTGTCTCAGCGTAGAACACCAGAGGGTCCTCTGCTTCCTTGTGGGTTTTACTCCCGGAAACTGTCTTCCGCGGAGTGCAACTATCAGATTGGTGACAGGGAGTTATTGGCCATCGTGCAGGCCCTTAAAGAATGGAGGCACTTGCTCGAGGGTTCGGTGGTTCCGGTTCTCATCCTGACGGACCACAAGAATCTGACCTACCTTTCTGAGGCCAAGAGATTGACACCACGTCAGGCCAGATGGGCTCTGTTCTTGTCACGTTTTAATTACGTGGTCTCCTACCTACCCGGTTCCAAGAACATCAGGGCGGATGCCTTATCACGGCAGTACTCCGAGCTGTCCAGGGAGGAGTCGATTCCGACTTCGGTCATACCTCCGAATCAGATCCTGGCCGCCATTCGCACCAGCCTGACCTCTCCCCTGGGTGAGCAGATTTTGGCGGCTCAATCTGGTGCTCCCTCTGGGAGACCCAACGGCAGATGTTTTGTGCCTGAGGAGTTGCGCACTCGGTTGTTGCGAACCTACCATAACTCCAAGACCGCGGGGCATCCTGGAAAGAATCAGCTGTCCTGGGCTGTTTCACGTCTGTTCTGGTGGCCTTCCCTACGTTCCGACATCGCCGCATATGTAGCGGCATGCTCCGTTTGTGCCCAGAGTAAGTCCCCTCGGCACCTTCCGTTGGGCCTTCTGCAACCCATAGCCACCGGGGAGCGCCCATGGTCACACCTGGGGATGGATTTCATTGTGGACCTCCCTGCATCCCGAGGCCATACGGTCATTCTCATGATTGTGGATCGGTTTTCCAAAATGTGCCACTGTGTTCCTCTCAAGAAGTTACCCTCTGCACAAGAGTTGGCCACGATTTTTGCCAGGGAGGTCTTCCGGTTGCACGGTTTGCCCAAGGAGATTGTGTCGGATCGGGGGAGTCAGTTTGTGTCCAGGTTCTGGCGCGCCTTTTGCTCCCAGTTGGGGATTCATCTCTCCTTCTCCTCGGCCTACCACCCTCAGTCCAATGGGGCCGCAGAACGATCCAATCAGGCCTTGGAGCAATTCCTTCGTTGCTATGTCTCCGATCACCAAGACAATTGGGTTGACCTCCTGCCTTGGGCTGAGTTTGCCAGGAACACGGCGGTGAACTCTTCCTCTGGGACGTCTCCCTTCATGGCCAATTATGGGTTCCAACCTGCCGTGTTACCGGAGGTATTCTCTCCCCAGGATATTCCGGCTGTGGAGGATCACCTTTCCGTCCTACGTGCTTCTTGGGTACAGATCCAGAAGTCCCTTGAGGTCTCTGCGCAGCGCCAGAGACTCCAGGCTGATCGCAGACGAGCGCCTGCTCCTTCCTACCAGGTCGGAGACCGTGTATGGTTGTTCACCCGCAACCTCAACCTTCGAGTGCCCACTCCCAAGCTGGCGCCTCGCTTTGTTGGTCCCTTCCGAGTGCTTCGCAGGGTAAACCCGGTAGCCTATGCCCTTGCGCTTCCTCCTGGCATGCGGATCTCCAACGTGTTTCATGTCTCCCTGTTGAAGCCACTAGTGTGTAATCGTTTCACTTCCTCGGTTCCTCGGCCTCGTCCGGTCCAAGTGGGCAATCGTGAGGAATATGAGGTGAGCAATATCCTGGACTCACGCCTGGTCCGCGGTCGGTTGCAGTTTTTGGTCCATTGGCGTGGTTATGGTCCAGAGGAGCGTTCCTGGGTTCCCTCCGCAGATGTCCATGCTCCTGCCTTGCTCCGAGCCTTCCACGCACGCTTCCCTCAGAAACCGTTTTGTGCTCCGCGGAGGAGGGGCCCTTGAGGGGGAGGTACTGTCATGGTCTTACCTTCTTGCTGTTCTCCTTCGTTTGACATGTGCTGGCGGCCATCTTGGTTTCTGGGTTTCTTGTAGCCTTCCACCCTGCGGCTCCTCCTTCCCACTGGGAGGAGCTGGATGCCTAGCTCATATATATATAGGAGGTCTGTGGCTTCAGTTCCTTGCTTGGTCCTCTTGTGTTCACATGCTTCTAAGACTGCTGCTGCTTCTGGTTCCTGATCCTGGCTTCGTCTGACTACCCTGCTGGTTCCTGATCCTGGCTTCGTCTGACTACCCTGCTGGTTCCTGATCCTGGCTTCGTCTGACTACCCTTCTGGTTCCTGACCTCTGGCTTCGCAAAGACTCTGCTCGGTTTCACCATCCGTTTTGACTTTTGCTTTACAGCTTTATTTTCAATAAAGCCTTCTTATTTTCACTTATCTCTTGTTGTACGTCTGGTTCATGGTTCCGTGACAGCCTGAAGGTAAGCAAACCCCATTAAACATTGTAGTGAGGTCCTACAGGTGAGCAGACCGTATAAAACATTGTAGTGAGGGCCTACAGCTGAGAAGACCGTATGAAACATTGGAGGTGAGGGCCTACTGCTGAGCAGACCGTATAAAACATTGGAGGTGAAGGCGTGAAGGTGAGCGAACCCAATAAAACTTTGTAGTAAGGGTCTACAGCTGAGCAGACCGTGTGAAACATTGAAGGTGAGGGCCTGAAGGTAAGCAAACCCTATAAAACATTGTAGTGAGGTCCTATAGGTGAGCAGACCGTATGAAACATTGGAGGTGAGGGCCTACTGCTGAGCAGACCGTATGAAACATTGGAGGTGAAAGCCTACAGGTGAGCGAACCCCATAAAACATTGTAGTGAGGGCCTACAGCTGAGCAGACCGTATGAAAATTGGAGGTGAAGGCCTACAGGTGAGCGAACCCCATACAACATTGTAGTGAGGGCCTACAGCTGAGCAGACCGTATAAAACATTGGAGGTGAAGGCCTACAGGTGAGCAGACCGTATGAAACATTGGAGGTGAGGGACTACTGCTGGGCAGACCGTATGAAACATTGGAAGTGAAGGCCTACAGGTGAGCGAATTCCATAAAACATTGTAGTGAGGGCCTATAGCTGAGAAGACCGTGTGAAACATTGGAGGTGAGGGCCTGAAGGTAAGCAAACCCATTAAACATTGTAGTGAGGTCCTGCAGGTGAGCAGAACGTGTGAAACATTGGAGGTGAGGGCCTGAAGGTAAGCAAACCCCATTAAACATTGTAGTGAGGTCCTACAGGTGAGCAGACCGTATAAAACATTGTAGTGAGGGCCTACAGCTGAGAAGACCGTAGGAAACATTGGAGGTGAGGGCCTACTGCTGAGCAGACCGTATGAAACATTGGAGGTGAAGGCCTGAAGGTGAGCGAACCCCATAAAACTTTGTAGTAAGGGTCTACAGCTGAGCAGACCGTGTGAAACATTGAAGGTGAGGGCCTGAAGGTAAGCAAACCCCATAAAACATTGTAGTGAGGTCCTATTGGTGAGCAGACCGTATGAAACTTTGGAGGTGAGGGCCTACTGCTGGGCAGACCGTATGAAACATTGGAGGTGAAGGCCTACAGGTGAGCGAATTCCACAAAACATTGTAGTGAGGGCCTATAGCTGAGAAGACCGTGTAAAACATTGGAGGTGAGGGCCTGAAGGTAATCAAACCCATTAAACATTGTAGTGAGGTCCTACAGGTGACCAGACCGTATGAAACATTGTAGTGAGGGCCTTCAGCTGAGAAGACCGTATGAAACATTGGAGGTGAGGGCCTACTGCTGAGCAGACCGTATGAAACATTGGAGGTGAAGGCCTACAGGTGAGCGAACCCCATAAAACATTGTAGTGAGGGCCTACAGCTGAGCAGACCGTATGAAAATTGGAGGTGAAGGCCTACAGGTGAGCGAACCCCATACAACATTGTAGTGAGGGCCTACAGCTGAGCAGACCGTATAAAACATTGGAGGTGAAGGTCTACAGGTGAGCGAACCCCATAAAACACTGTACTGAGGACCTGCAGCTGAGCAGACCGTATGAAACATAGGAGGTGAAGGTCTACAGGTGAGCGAACCCCATAAAACATTGTAGTGAGGGCCTACAGCTGAGCAGTCCGTGTGAAACATTGGAGGTGAGGGCCTGAAGGTAAGCAAACCCCATGAAACATTGTAGTGAGGTCCTACAGGTGAGCAGATCGTATGAAACATTGTAGTGAGGGTCTACAGCTGAGCAGACCGTATGAAACATTGGAGGTGAGGGCCTACTGCTGAGCAGACCGTATGAAACATTGGAGGTGAAGGCCTACAGGTGAGCGAATTCCATAAAACATTGTAGTGAGGGCCTACAGCTGAGAAGACCGTGTGAAACATTGGAGGTGAGGGCCTGAAGGTAAGCAAACCCATTAAACATTGTAGTGAGGTCCTACAGGTGAGCAGACCGTATGAAACATTGTAGTGAGGGCCTTCAGCTGAGAAGACCGTATGAAACATTGGAGGTGAGGGCCTACTGCTGAGCAGACCGTATGAAACATTGGAGGTGAAGGCCTACAGGTGAGCGAACCCCATAAAATATTGTAGTGAGGGCCTACAGCTGAGCAGACCGTGTGAAACTTTGGAGGTGAAGGCCTGAAGGTAAGCAAACCCCATTAAACATTGTAGTGAGGTCCTACAGGTGAGCAGACCGTATAAAACATTGTAGTGAGGGCCTACAGCTGAGAAGACCGTATGAAACATTGGAGGTGAGGGCCTACTGCTGAGCAGACCGTATGAAACATTAAAGGTGAGGGCCTGAAGGTAAGCAAATCCCATGAAACATTGTAGTGAGGGCCTACAGCTGAGCAGACCGTGTGAAACATTGGAGGTGAGGGTCTGAAGGTAAGCAAACCCCATAAAACATTGTAGTGAGGTCCTACAGGTGAGCAGACCTTATGAAACATTGGAGGTGAGGGCCTACTGCCGAGCAGACCGTATGAAACATTGGAGGTGAAGGCCTACAGGTGAGCGAACCCCATAAAACATTGTAGTGAGGGCCTACAGGTGAGCAGACCGTATGAAACATTGGAGGTGAGGGCCTACTGCTGAGCAGACCGTATGAAACATTGGAGGTGAAGGCCTACAGGTAAGCGAACCCCATAAAACATTGTAGTGAGGGCCTACAGCTGAGCAGACCATGTGAAACTTTGGAGGTGAGGGCCTGAAGGTAAGCAAACCCCATTAAACATTGTAGTGAGGTCCTACAGGTGAGCAGACCGTATGAAACATTGTAGTGAGGGCCTTCAGCTGAGAAGACCGTATGAAACATTGGAGGTGAGGGCCTACTGCTGAGCAGACCGTATGAAACATTAAAGGTGAGGGCCTGAAGGTAAGCAAATCCCATGAAACATTGTAGTGAGGGCCTACAGCTGAGCAGACCGTGTGAAACATTGGAGGTGAGGGTCTGAAGGTAAGCAAACCCCATAAAACATTGTAGTGAGGTCCTACAGGTGAGCAGACCTTATGAAACATTGGAGGTGAGGGCCTACTGCCGAGCAGACCGTATGAAACATTGGAGGTGAAGGCCTACAGGTGAGCGAACCCCATAAAACATTGTAGTGAGGGCCTACAGGTGAGCAGACCGTATGAAACATTGGAGGTGAGGGCCTACTGCTGAGCAGACCGTATGAAACATTGGAGGTGAAGGCCTACAGGTAAGCGAACCCCATAAAACATTGTAGTGAGGGCCTACAGCTGAGCAGACCATGTGAAACTTTGGAGGTGAGGGCCTGAAGGTAAGCAAACCCCATTAAACATTGTAGTGAGGTCCTACAGGTGAGCAGACCGTATAAAATATTGTAGTGAGGGCCTACAGCTGAGAAGACCGTATGAAACATTGGAGGTTAGGGCCTACTGCTGAGCAGACCGTATGAAACATTGAAGGTGAAGGCCTACAGGTGAGCGAACCCCATAAAACATTGTAGTGAGGGCCTACAGCTGAGCAGACCGTATGAAAATTGGAGATGAAGGCCTACAGGTGAGCGAACCCCATACAACATTGTAGTGAGGGCTTACAGCTGAGCAGACCGTATAAAACATTGGAGGTGAAGGCCTACAGGTGAGCGAACCCCATGAAACTTTGTAGTGAGGGCCTACAGCTGAGCAGAACGTGTGAAATATTGGAGGTGAGGGCCTGAAGGTAAGCAAACCCCATTAAACATTGTAGTGAGGTCCAACAGGTGAGCAGACTGTATAAAACATTGTAGTGAGGGCCTACAGCTGAGAAGACCGTATGAAACATTGGAGGTGAGGGCCTACTGCTGAGCAGACCGTATGAAACATTGGAGGTGAAGGCCTGAAGGTGAGCGAACCCCATAAAACTTTGTAGTAAGGGTCTACAGCTGAGCAGACCGTGTGAAACATTGAAGGTGAGGGCCTGAAGGTAAGCAAACCCCATAAAACATTGTAGTCAGGTCCTATAGGTGAGCAGACCGTATGAAACATTGGAGGTGAGGGCCTACTGCTGGCCAGACCGTATGAAACATTGGAGGTGAAGGCCTACAGGTGAGCGAATTCCATAAAACATTGAGGTGAGGGCCTGAAGGTAAGCAAATCCATTAAACATTGTAGTGAGGGCCTACAGCTGAGCAGACCGTATAAAACATTGGAGGTGAAGGCGTACAGGTGAGCGAACCCCATAAAACACTGTAGTGAGTACCTGCAGCTGAGCAGACCGTATGAATCATAGGAGGTGAAGGTCTTCAGGTGAGCGAACCCCATAAAACATTGTAGTGAGGGCCTACAGTTGAGCAGTCCGTGTGAAACATTGGAGGTGAGGGCCTGAAGGTAAGCAAACCCCATGAAACATTGTAGTGAGGTCCTACAGGTGAGCAGATCGTATGAAACATTGGAGGTGAGGGCCTACTGCTGAGCAGACCGTATGAAACATTGGAGGTGAAGGCCTAAAGGTGAGCGAACCCCATAAAACTTTGTAGTAAGGGTCTACAGCTGAGCAGACCGTATGAAACATTGGAGGTGAGGGCCTACTGCTGAGCAGACCGTATGAAACATTGGAGGTGAAGGCCTACAGGTGAGCGAATTCCATAAAACATTGTAGTGAGGGCCTACAGCTGAGAAGACCGTGTGAAACATTGGAGGTGAGGGCCTGAAGGTAAGCAAACCCATTAAACATTGTAGTGAGGTCCTACAGGTGAGCAGACCGTATGAAACATTGTAGTGAGGGCCTTCAGCTGAGAAGACCGTATGAAACATTGGAGGTGAGGGCCTACTGCTGAGCAGACCGTATGAAACATTGGAGGTGAAGGCCTACAGGTGAGCGAACCCCATAAAACATTGTAGTGAGGGCCTACAGCTGAGCAGACCGTGTGAAACTTTGGAGGTGAAGGCCTGAAGGTAAGCAAACCCCATTAAACATTGTAGTGAGGTCCTACAGGTGAGCAGACCGTATAAAACATTGTAGTGAGGGCCTACAGCTGAGAAGACCGTATGAAACATTGGAGGTGAGGGCCTACTGCTGAGCAGACCGTATGAAACATTGAAGGTGAGGGCCTGAAGGTAAGCAAACCCAATGAAACATTGTAGTGAGGGCCTACAGCTGAGCAGACCGTGTGAAACATTGGAGGTGAGGGTCTGAAGGTAAGCAAACCCCATAAAACATTGTAGTGAGGTCCTACAGGTGAGCAGACCTTATGAAACATTGGATGTGAGGGCCTACTGCTGAGCAGACCGTATGAAACATTGGAGGTGAAGGCCTACAGGTGAGCGAACCCCATAAAACATTGTAGTGAGGGCCTACAGCTGAGCAGACCGTGTGAAACTTTGGAGGTGAAGGCCTGAAGGTAAGCAAACCCCATTAAACATTGTAGTGAGGTCCTACAGGTGAGCAGACCGTATAAAACATTGTAGTGAGGGCCTACAGCTGAGAAGACCGTATGAAACATTGGAGGTGAGGGCCTACTGTTGAGCAGACCGTATGAAACATTGAAGGTGAGGGCCTGAAGGTAAGCAAACCCCATGAAACATTGTAGTGAGGTCCTACAGGTGAGCAGATCGTATGAAACATTGGAGGTGAGGGCCTACTGCTGAGCAGACAGTATGAAACATTGGAGGTAAAGGCCTACAGGTGAGCGAACCCCATAAAACATTGTAGTGAGGGCCTACAGCTGAGCAGTCCATGTGAAACATTGGAGGTGAGGGCCTGAAGGTAAGCAAACCCCATGAAACATTGTAGTGAGGTCCTACAGGTGAGCAGATCGTATGAAACATTGGAGGTGAGGGCCTACTGCTGAGCAGACCGTATGAAACATTGGAGGTCAAGGCCTGAAGGTGAGCGAACCCCATAAAACTTTGTAGTAAGGGTCTACAGCTGAGCAGACCGTGTGAAACATTGGAGGTGAGGGCCTGAAGGTAAGCAAACCCCATAAAACATTGTAGTGAGGTCCTACAGGTGAGCAGACCGTATGAAACATTGGATGTGAGGGCCTACTGCTGAGCAGACAGTATGAAACATTGGAGGTGAAGGCCTACAGGTGAGCGAACCCCATAAAACATTGTAGTGAGGGCCTACAGCTGAGCAGTCCATGTGAAACATTGGAGGTGAGGGCCTGAAGGTAAGCAAACCCCATGAAACATTGTAGTGAGGTCCTACAGGTGAGCAGATCGTATGAAACATTGGAGGTGAGGGCCTACTGCTGAGCAGACCGTATGAAACATTGGAGGTCAAGGCCTGAAGGTGAGCGAACCCCATAAAACTTTGTAGTAAGGGTCTACAGCTGAGCAGACCATGTGAAACTTTGGAGGTGAGGGCCTGAAGGTAAGCAAACCCCATTAAACATTGTAGTGAGGTTCTACAGGTGAGCAGACCGTTTAAAACATTGTAGTGAGGGCCTACTGCTGAGCAGACCGTATGAAACATTGGAGGTGAAGGCCTACAGGTGAGCGAATTCCATAAAACATTGTAGTGAGGGCCTACAGCTGAGAAGACCGTGTGAAACATTGGAGGTGAGGGCCTGAAGGTAAGCAAACCCATTAAACTTTGGAGTAAGGGTCTACAGCTGAGCAGACCGTATGAAACATTGGAGGTGAGGGCCTACTGCTGAGCAGACCGTATGAAACATTGGAGGTGAAGGCCTACAGGTGAGCGAATTCCATAAAACATTGTAGTGAGGGCCTACAGCTGAGAAGACAGTGTGAAACATTGGAGGTGAGGGCCTGAAGGTAAGCAAACCCATTAAACATTGTAGTGAGGTCCTACAGGTGAGCAGACCGTTTAAAACATTGTAGTGAGGGCCTACAGCTGAGAAGACCGTATGAAACATTGGAGGTGAGGGCCTACTACTGAGCAGACCGTATGAAACATTGAAGGTGAAGGCCTACAGGTGAGCGAACCCCATAAAACATTGTAGTGAGGGCCTACAGCTGAGCAGACCGTATGAAAATTGGAGATGAAGGCCTACAGGTGAGCGAACCCCATACAACATTGTAGTGAGGGCTTACAGCTGAGCAGACCGTATAAAACATTGGAGGTGAAAGCCTACAGGTGAGCGAACCCCATGAAACTTTGTAGTGAGGGCCTACAGCTGAGCAGAACGTGTGAAACATTGGAGGTGAGGGCCTGAAGGTAAGCAAACCCCATTAAACATTGTAGTGAGGTCCTACAGGTGAGCAGACCGTATAAAACATTGTAGTGAGGGCCTACAGCTGAGAAGACCGTATGAAACATTGGAGGTGAGGGCCTACTGCTGAGCAGACCGTATGAAACATTGGAGGTGAAGGCCTGAAGGTGAGCGAACCCCATAAAACTTTGTAGTAAGGGTCTACAGCTGAGCAGACCGTGTGAAACATTGAAGGTGAGGGCCTGAAGGTAAGCAAACCCCATAAAACATTGTAGTGAGGTCCTATAGGTGAGCAGACCGTATGAAACATTGGAGGTGAGGGACTACTGCTGGGCAGACCATATGAAACATTGGAGGTGAAGGCCTACAGGTGAGCGAATTCCATAAAACATTGAGGTGAGGGCCTGAAGGTAAGCAAACCCATTAAACATTGTAGTGAGGTCCTACAGGTGAGCAGAACGTGTGAAACATTGGAGGTGAGGGCCTGAAGGTAAGCAAACCCCATTAAACATTGTAGTGAGGTCCTACAGGTGAGCAGACTGTATAAAACATTGTAGTGAGGGCCTACAGCTGATAAGACCGTATGAAACATTGGAGGTGAGAGCCTACTGTTGAGCAGACCGTATGAAACATTGGAGGTGAAGGCCTGAAGGTGAGCGAACCCCATAAAACTTTGTAGTAAGGGTCTACAGCTGAGCAGACCGTGTGAAACATTGAAGGTGAGGGCCTGAAGGTAAGCAAACCCCATTAAACATTGTAGTGAGTTCCTATAGGTGAGCAGACCGTATGAAACATTGGAGGTGAGGGCCTACTGCTGGGTAGACCGTATGAAACATTGGAGGTGAAGGCCTACAGGTGAGCGAATTCCATAAAACATTGTAGTGAGGGCCTATAGCTGAGAAGACCGTGTGAAACATTGAAGGTGAGGGCCTGAAGGTAAGCAAACCCATTAAACATTGTAGTGAGGTCCTATAGGTGAGCAGATCGTATGAAACATTGGAGGTGAGGGCCTACTGCTGAGCAGACCGTATGAAACATTGGAGGTCAAGGCCTGAAGGTGAGCGAACCCCATAAAACTTTGTAGTAAGGGTCTACAGCTGAGCAGACCGTGTGAAACATTGGAGGTGAGGGCCTGAAGGTAAGCAAACCCCATAAAACATTGTAGTGAGGTCCTACAGGTGAGCAGACCGTATGAAACATTGGATGTGAGGGCCTACTGCTGAGCAGACCGTATGAAACATTGGAGGTGAAGGCCTACAGGTGAGCGAACCCCATAAAACATTGTAGTGAGGGCCTACAGCTGAGCAGACCATGTGAAACTTTGGAGGTGAGGGCCTGAAGGTAAGCAAACCCCATTAAACATTGTAGTGAGGGCTTACAGCTGAGCAGACCGTATAAAACATTGGAGGTGAAGGCCTACAGGTGAGCGAACCCCATGAAACTTTGTAGGGAGGGCCTACAGCTGAGCAGAACGTGTGAAACATTGGAGGTGAGGGCCTGAAGGTAAGCAAACCCCATTAAACATTGTAGTGAGGTACTACAGGTGAGCAGACCGTATAAAACATTGTAGTGAGGGCCTACAGCTGAGAAGACGGTATGAAACATTGGAGGTGAGGGCCTACTGCTGAGCAGACCGTATGAAACATTGGAGGTGAAGGCCTGAAGGTGAGCGAACCCCATAAAACTTTGTAGTAAGGGTCTACAGCTGAGCAGACCATGTGAAACATTGAAGGTGAGGGCCTGAAGGTAAGCAAACCCCATTAAACATTGTAGTGAGTTCCTATAGGTGAGCAGACCGTATGAAACATTGGAGGTGAGGGCCTACTGCTGGGCAGACCGTATGAAACATTGGAGGTGAAGGCCTACAGGTGAGCGAATTCCATAAAACATTGTAGTGAAGGCCTATAGCTGAGAAGACCGTGTGAAACATTGGAAGTGAGGGCCTGAAGGTAAGCAAACCCATTAAACATTGTAGTGAGGTCCTACAGGTGAGCAGACCGTATGAAACATTGTAGTGAGGGCCTTCAGCTGAGAAGACCGTATGAAACATTGGAGGTGAGGGCCTACTGCTGAGCAGACCGTATGAAACATTGGAGGTGAAGGCCTACAGGTGAGCGAACCCCATAAATTATTGTAGTGAGGGCCTACAGCTGAGCAGACCGTATGAAAATTGGAGGTGAAGGCCTACAGGTGAGCGAACCCCATACAACATTGTAGTGAGGGCCTACAGCTGAGCAGACAGTATAAAACATTGGAGGTGAAGGCCTACAGGTGAGCGAACCCCATAAAACACTGTAGTGAGGACCTGCAGCTGAGCAGACCGTATGAAACATAGTAGGTGAAGGTCTACAGGTGAGCGAACCCCATAAAACATTGTAGTGAGGGCCTACAGCTGAGCAGTCCGTGTGAAACATTGGAGGTGAGGGCCTGAAGGTAAGCAAACCCCATGAAACATTGTAGTGAGGTCCTACTGCTGAGCAGACCGTATGAAACATTGGAGGTGAAGGCCTGAAGGTGAGAGAACCCCATAAAACATTGTAGTGAGGTCCTACAGGTGAGCAGACCGTATGAAACATTGGAGGTAAGGGCCTACTGCTGAGCAGACCGTATGAAACATTGGAGGTGAAGGCCTACAGGTGAGCGAACCCCATAAAACATTGTAGTGAGGGCCTACAGCTGAGCAGTCCATGTGAAACATTGGAGGTGAGGGCCTGAAGGTAAGCAAACCCCATGAAACATTGGAGGTGAGGTCCTACAGGTGAGCAGATCGTATGAAACATTGGAGGTGAGGGCCTACTGCTGAGCAGACCGTATGAAACATTGGAGGTCAAGGCCTGAAGGTGAGCGAACCCCATAAAACTTTGTAGTAAGGGTCTACAGCTGAGCAGACCGTGTGAAACATTGGAGGTGAGGGCCTGAAGGTAAGCAAACCCCATAAAACATTGTAGTGAGGTCCTACAGGTGAGCAGACCGTATGAAACATTGGATGTGAGGGCCTACTGCTGAGCAGACCGTATGAAACATTGGAGGTGAAGGCCTACAGGTGAGCGAACCCCATAAAACATTGTAGTGAGGGCCTACAGCTGAGCAGACCATGTGAAACTTTGGAGGTGAGGGCCTGAAGGTAAGCAAACCCCATTAAACATTGTAGTGAGGTCCTACAGGTGAGCAGACCGTTTAAAACATTGTAGTGAGGGCCTACAGCTGAGAAGACCGTATGAAACATTGGAGGTGAGGGCCTACTGCTGAGCAGACCGTATGAAACATTGAAGGTGAAGGCCTACAGGTGAGCGAACCCCATAAAACATTGTAGTGAGGGCCTACAGCTGAGCAGACCGTATGAAAATTGGAGATGAAGGCCTACAGGTGAGCGAACCCCATACAACATTGTAGTGAGGGCTTACAGCTGAGCAGACCGTATAAAACATTGGAGGTGAAGGCCTACAGGTGAGCGAACCCCATGAAACTTTGTAGTGAGGGCCTACAGCTGAGCAGAACGTGTGAAACATTGGAGGTGAGGGCCTGAAGGTAAGCAAACCCCATTAAACATTGTAGTGAGGTCCTACAGGTGAGCAGACCGTATAAAACATTGTAGTGAGGGCCTACAGCTGAGAAGACGGTATGAAACATTGGAGGTGAGGGCCTACTGCTGAGCAGACCGTATGAAACATTGGAGGTGAAGGCCTGAAGGTGAGCGAACCCCATAAAACTTTGTAGTAAGGGTCTACAGCTGAGCAGACCATGTGAAACATTGAAGGTGAGGGCCTGAAGGTAAGCAAACCCCATTAAACATTGTAGTGAGTTCCTATAGGTGAGCAGACCGTATGAAACATTGGAGGTGAGGGCCTACTGCTGGGCAGACCGTATGAAACATTGGAGGTGAAGGCCTACAGGTGAGCGAATTCCATAAAACATTGTAGTGAGGGCCTATAGCTGAGAAGACCGTGTGAAACATTGGAAGTGAGGGCCTGAAGGTAAGCAAACCCATTAAACATTGTAGTGAGGTCCTACAGGTGAGCAGACCGTATGAAACATTGTAGTGAGGGCCTTCAGCTGAGAAGACCGTATGAAACATTGGAGGTGAGGGCCTACTGCTGAGCAGACCGTATGAAACATTGGAGGTGAAGGCCTACAGGTGAGCGAACCCCATAAAACATTGTAGTGAGGGCCTACAGCTGAGCAGACCGTATGAAAATTGGAGGTGAAGGCCTACAGGTGAGCGAACCCCATACAACATTGTAGTGAGGGCCTACAGCTGAGCAGACAGTATAAAACATTGGAGGTGAAGGCCTACAGGTGAGCGAACCCCATAAAACACTGTAGTGAGGACCTGCAGCTGAGCAGACCGTATGAAACATAGTAGGTGAAGGTCTACAGGTGAGCGAACCCCATAAAACATTGTAGTGAGGGCCTACAGCTGAGCAGTCCGTGTGAAACATTGGAGGTGAGGGCCTGAAGGTAAGCAAACCCCATGAAACATTGTAGTGAGGTCCTACTGCTGAGCAGACCGTATGAAACATTGGAGGTGAAGGCCTGAAGGTGAGAGAACCCCATAAAACTTTGTAGTAAGGGTCTACAGCTGAGCAGACCGTATGAAACATTGGAGCTGAGGGCCTACTGCTGAGCAGACCGTATGAAACATTGGAGGTGAAGGCCTACAGGTGAGCGAATTCCATAAAACATTGTAGTGAGGGCCTACAGCTGAGAAGACCGTGTGAAACATTGGAGGTGAGGGCCTGAAGGTAAGCAAACCAATTAAACATTGTAGTGAGGTCCTACAGGTGAGCAGACCGTATGAAACATTGTAGTGAGGGCCTTCAGCTGAGAAGACCGTATGAAACATTGGAGGTGAGGGCCTACTGCTGAGCAGACCGTATGAAACATTGGAGGTGAAGGCCTACAGGTGAGCGAACCCCATAAAACATTGTAGTGAGGGCCTACAACTGAGCAGACCGTGTGAAACATTGGAGGATGAGGGTCTGAAGGTAAGCAAACCCCATAAAACATTGTAGTGAGGTCCTACAGGTGAGCAGACAATATGAAACATTGGAGGTGAGGGCCTACTGCTGAGCAGACCGTATGAAACATTGGAGGTGAAGGCCTACAGGTGAGCGAACCCCATAAAACATTGTAGTGAAGGCCTACAGCTGAGCAGACCGTGTGAAACTTTGGAGGTGAAGGCCTGAAGGTAAGCAAACCCCATTAAACATTGTAGTGAGGTCCTACAGGTGAGCAGACCGTATAAAACATTGTAGTGAGGGCCTACAGCTGAGAAGACCGTATGAAACATTGGAGGTGAGGGCCTACTGCTGAGCAGACCGTATGAAACATTGAAGGTGAAGGCCTACAGGTGAGCGAACCCCATAAAACATTGTAGTTAGGGCCTACAGCTGAGCAGACCGTATGAAAATTGGAGATGAAGGCCTACAGGTGAGCAAACCCCATACAACATTGTAGTGAGGTCTTACAGCTGAGCAGACCGTATAAAACATTGGAGGTGAGGGCCTACTGCTGAGCAGACCGTATGAAACATTGGAGGTGAAGGCCTACAGGTGAGCGAACCCCATAAAACACTGTAGTGAGGACCTGCAGCTGAGCAGACCGTATGAAACATAGTAGGTGAAGGTCTACAGGTGAGCGAACCCCATAAAACATTGTAGTGAGGGCCTACAGCTGAGCAGTCCGTGTGAAACATTGGAGGTGAGGGCCTGAAGGTAAGCAAACCCCATGAAACATTGTAGTGAGGTCCTACTGCTGAGCAGACCGTATGAAACATTGGAGGTGAAGGCCTGAAGGTGAGAGAACCCCATAAAACTTTGTAGTAAGGGTCTACAGCTGAGCAGACCGTATGAAACATTGGAGGTGAGGGCCTACTGCTGAGCAGACCGTATGAAACATTGGAGGTGAAGGCCTACAGGTGAGCGAATTCCATAAAACATTGTAGTGAGGGCCTACAGCTGAGAAGACCGTGTGAAACATTGGAGGTGAGGGCCTGAAGGTAAGCAAACCAATTAAACATTGTAGTGAGGTCCTACAGGTAAGCAGACCGTATGAAACATTGTAGTGAGGGCCTTCAGCTGAGAAGACCGTATGAAACATTGGAGGTGAGGGCCTACTGCTGAGCAGACCGTATGAAACATTGGAGGTGAAGGCCTACAGGTGACCGAACCCCATAAAACATTGTAGTGAGGGCCTACAACTGAGCAGACCGTGTGAAACATTGGAGGTGAGGGTCTGAAGGTAAGCAAACCCCATAAAACATTGTAGTGAGGTCCTACAGGTGAGCAGACAATATGAAACATTGGAGGTGAGGGCCTACTGCTGAGCAGACCGTATGAAACATTGGAGGTGAAGGCCTACAGGTGAGCGAACTCCATAAAACATTGTAGTGAGGGCCTACAGCTAAGCAGACCGTGTGAAACTTTGGAGGTGAAGGCCTGAAGGTAAGCAAACCCCATTAAACATTGTAGTGAGGTCCTACAGGTGAGCAGACCGTATAAAACATTGTAGTGAGGGCCTACAGCTGAGAAGACCGTATGAAACATTGGAGGTGAGGGCCTACTGCTGAGCAGACCGTATGAAACATTGAAGGTGAAGGCCTACAGGTGAGCGAACCCCATAAAACATTGTAGTTAGGGCCTACAGCTGAGCAGACCGTATGAAAATTGGAGATGAAGGCCTACAGGTGAGCGAACCCCATACAACATTGTAGTGAGGTCTTACAGCTGAGCAGACCGTATAAAACATTGGACGTGAAGGCCTACAGGTGAGCGAACCCCATAAAACTTTGTAGTGAGGGCCTACAGCTGAACAGAACGTGTGAAACAATGGAGGTGAGGGCCTGAAGGTAAGCAAACCCCATTAAACATTGTAGTGAGGTCCTACATGTGAACAGACCGTATGAAACATTGGAGGTGAGGGCCTGAAAGTGAACAAACCCTATAAAACATTGTAGTGAGGGCCTACAGCTGAGCAGTCCGTGTGAAACATTGAAGGTGAGGGCCTGAAGGTAACCAAACCCCATGAAACATTGTAGTGAGGTCCTACAGGTGAGAAGTACGTATGAAACATTGGAGGTGAGGGCCTACTGCTGAGCAGACCGTATGAAACATTGGAGGGGAAGGCCTACAGGTGAGCGAATTCCATAAAACATTGTAGTGAGGGTCTACAGGTGAGCAGACCGTGTGAAACATTGGAGGTGAGGGCCTGAAGGTAAGCAAACCCCATAAAACATTGTAGTGAGGTCCTATAGGTGAGAAGACCGTATGAAACATTGTAGTGAGGGCCTACTGCTGAGCAGACCGTATGAAACATTGGAGGTGAAGGCCTACAGGTGAGCGAATTCCATAAAACATTGTAGTGAGGGCCTACAGCTGAGAAGACCGTGTGAAACATTGGAGGTGAGGGCCTGAAGGTAAGCAAACCCCATTAAACATTGTAGTGAGGTCCTACAGGTGAGCAGACCGTATAAAACATTGTAGTGAGGGCCTACAGCTGAGAAGACCGTATGAAACATTGGAGGTGAGGGCCTACTGCTGAGCAGACCGTATGAAACATTGGAGGTGAAGGCCTGAAGGTGAGCGAACCCTATAAAACTTTGTAGTAAGGGTCTACAGCTGAGCAGACCGTGTGAAACATTGAAGGTGAGGGCCTGAAGGTAAGCAAACCCCATAAAACATTGTAGTGAGGTCCTATAGGTGAGCAGACCGTATGAAACATTGGAGGTGAGGGACTACTGCTGGGCAGACCGTATGAAACATTGGAGGTGAAGGCCTACAGGTGAGCGAATTCCATAAAACATTGTAGTGAGGGCCTATAGCTGAGAAGACCGTGTGAAACATTGGAGTTGAGGGCCTGAAGGTAAGCAAACCCATTAAACATTGTAGTGAGGTCCTGCAGGTGAGCAGAACGTGTGAAACATTGGAGGTGAGGGCCTGAAGGTAAGCAAACCCCATTAAACATTGTAGTGAGGTCCTACAGGTGAGCAGACCGTATAAAACATTGTAGTGAGGGCCTACAGCTGAGAAGACCGTATGAAACATTGGAGGTGAGGGCCTACTGCTGAGCAGACCGTATGAAACATTGGAGGTGAAGGCCTGAAGGTGAGCGAACCCCATAAAACTTTGTAGTAAGGGTCTACAGCTGAGCAGACCGTGTGAAACATTGAAGGTGAGGGCCTGAAGGTAAGCAAACCCCATAAAACATTGTAGTGAGGTCCTATAGGTGAGCAGACCGTATGAAACATTGGAGGTGAGGGCCTACTGCTGGGCAGACCGTATGAAACATTGGAGGTGAAGGCCTACAGGTGAGCGAATTCTATAAAACATTGTAGTGAGGGCCTATAGCTGAGAAGACCGTGTAAAACATTGGAGGTGAGGGCCTGAAGGTAATCAAACCCATTAAACATTGTAGTGAGGTCCTACAGGTGAGCAGACCGTATGAAACATTGTAGTAAGGGCCTTCAGCTGAGAAGACCGTATGAAACATTGGAGGTGAGGGCCTACTGCTGAGCAGACCGTATGAAACATTGGAGGTGAAGGCCTACAGGTGAGCGAACCCCATAAAACATTGTAGTGAGGGCCTACAGCTGAGCAGACCGTATGAAAAATGGAGGTGAAGGCCTACAGGTGAGCGAACCCCATAGAACATTGTAGTAAGGGCCTACAGCTGAGCAGACCGTATAAAACATTGGAGGTGAAGGCCTACAGGTGAGCGAACCCCATAAAACACTGTAGTGAGGACCTGCAGCTGAGCAGACCGTATGAAACATAGGAGGTGAAGGTCTACAGGTGAGCGAACCCCATAAAACATTGTAGTGAGGGCCTACAGCTGAGCAGTCCGTGTGAAACATTGGAGGTGAGGGCCTTAAGGTAAGCAAACCCCATGAAACATTGTAGTGAGGTCCTACAGGTGAGCAGATCGTATGAAACATTGTAGTGAGGGCCTTCAGCTGAGAAGACCGTATGAAACATTGGAGGTGAGGGCCTACTGCTGAGCAGACCGTATAAAACATTGGAGGTGAGGGCCTACTGCTGAGCAGACCGTATGAAACATTGGAGGTGAAGGCCTGAAGGTGAGCGAACCCCATAAAACTTTGTAGTAAGGGTCTACAGCTGAGCAGACCGTATGAAACATTGGAGATGAAGGCCTACAGGTGAGCGAATTCCATAAAACATTGTAGTGAGGGCCTACAGCTGAGAAGACTGTGTGAAACATTGGATGTGAGGGCCTGAAGGTAAGCAAACCCATTAAACATTGTAGTGAGGTCCTACAGGTGAGCAGACCGTATGAAACATTGTAGTGAGGGCCTTCAGCTGAGAAGACCGTATGAAACATTGGAGGTGAGGGCCTACTGCTGAGCAGACCGTATGAAACATTGGAGGTGAAGGCCTACAGGTGAGCGAACCCCATAAAACATTGTAGTGAGGGCCTACAGCTGAGCAGACCGTGTGAAACATTGGAGGTGAGGGTCTGAAGGTAAGCAAACCCCATAAAACATTGTAGTGAGGTCCTACAGGTGAGCAGACCGTATGAAACATTGGAGGTAAGGGCCTACTGCTGAGCAGACCGAATGAAACATTGGAGGTGAAGGCCTACAGGTGAGCGAACCCCATAAAACATTGTAGTGAGGGCCTACAGCTGAGCAGACCGTGTGAAACTTTGGAGGTGAAGGCCTGAAGGTAAGCAAACCCCATTAAACATTGTAGTGAGGTCCTACAGGTGAGCAGACCGTATAAAACATTGTAGTGAGGGCCTACAGCTGAGAAGACCATATGAAACATTGGAGGTGAGGGCCTAATGCTGAGCAGACCGTATGAAACATTGAAGGTGAGGGCCTGAAGGTAAGCAAACCCCATGAAACATTGTAGTGAGGTCCTACAGGTGAGCAGATCGTATGAAACATTGGAGGTGAGGGCCTACTGCTGAGCAGACCGTATGAAACATTAAAGGTGAAGGCCTACAGGTGAGCGAACCCCATAAAACATTGTAGTGAGGGCCTACAGCTGAGCAGACCGTGTGAAACTTTGGAGGTGAGGGCCTGAAGGTAAGCAAACCCCATTAAACATTGTGGTGAGGTCCTACAGGTGAGCAGACCGTATAAAACATTGTAGTGAGGGCCTACAGCTGAGAAGACCGTATGAAACATTGGAGGTAAGGGCCTACTGCTGAGCAGACCGTATGAAACATTGAAGGTGAAGGCCTACAGGTGATCGAACCCCATAAAATATTGTAGTGAGGGCCTACAGCTGAGCAGACCGTATGAAAATTGGAGATGAAGGCCTACAGGTGAGCGAACCCCATACAACATTGTAGTGAGGGCTTACAGCTGAGCAGACCGTATAAAACATTGGAGGTGAAGGCCTACAGGTGAGCGAACCCCATAAAACTTTGTAGTGAGGGCCTACAGCTGAACAGAACGTGTGAAACATTGGAGGTGAGGGCCTGAAGGTAAGCAAACCCCATTAAACATTGTAGTGAGGTCCTACATGTGAGCAGACCGTATGAAACATTGGAGGTGAGGGCCTGAAAGTGAACAAACCCCATAAAACATTGTAGTGAGGGCCTACAGCTGAGCAGTCCGTGTGAAACATTGGAGGTGAGAACCTGAAGGTAAGCAAACCCCATGAAACATTGTAGTGAGGTCCTACAGGTGAGCAGATCGTATGAAACATTGGAGGTGAGGGCCTACTGCTGAGCAGACCGTATGAAACATTGGAGGTGAAGGCCTACAGGTGAGCGAATTCCATAAAACATTGTAGTGAGGGCCTACACCTGAGAAGACCGTGTGAAACATTGGAGGTGAGGGCCTGAAGGTAAGCAAACCCATTAAACATTGTAGTGAGGTCCTACAGGTGAGCAGACCGTATGAAACATTGTAGTAAGGGCCTTCAGCTGAGAAGACCGTATGAAACATTGGAGGTGAGGGCCTACTGCTGAGCAGACCGTATGAAACATTGGAGGTGAAGGCCTGAAGGTGAGCGAACCCCATAAAACTTTGTAGTAAGGGTCTACAGCTGAGCAGACCGTGTGAAACATTGAAGGTGAGGGCCTGAAGGTAAGCAAACCCCATAAAACATTGTAGTGAGGTCCTATAGGTGAGCAGACCGTATGAAACATTGGAGGTGAGGGACTACTGCTGGGCAGACCGTATGAAACATTGGAGGTGAAGGCCTACAGGTGAGCGAATTCCATAAAACATTGTAGTGAGGGCCAATAGCTGAGAAGACCGTGTGAAACATTGGAGGTGAGGGCCTGAAGGTAAGCAAACCCATTAAACATTATAGTAAGGTCCTACAGGTGAGCAGAACGTGTGAAACATTGGAGGTGAGGGCCTGAAGGTAAGCAAACCCCATTAAACATTGTAGTGAGGTCCTACAGGTGAGCAGACCGTATAAAACATTGTAGTGAGGGCCTACAGCTGAGAAGACCGTATGAAACATTGGAGGTGAGGGCCTACTGCTGAGCAGACCGTATGAAACATTGGAGGTGAAGGCCTGAAGGTGAGCGAACCCCATAAAACTTTGTAGTAAGGGTCTACAGCTGAGCAGACCGTGTGAAACATTGAAGGTGAGGGCCTGAAGGTAAGCAAACCCCATAAAACATTGTAGTGAGGTCCTATAGGTGAGCAGACCGTATGAAACATTGGAGGTGATGGACTACTGCTGGGCAGACCGTATGAAACATTGGAGGTGAAGGCCTACAGGTGAGCGAATTCCATAAAACATTGTAGTGAGGGCCTATAGCTGAGAAGACCGTGTGAAACATTGGAGGTGAGGGCCTGAAGGTAAGCAAACCCATTAAACATTGTAGTGAGGTCCTGCAGGTGAGCAGAACGTGTGAAACATTGGATGTGAGGGCCTGAGGTAAGCAAACCCCATTAAACATTGTAGTGAGGTCCTACAGGTGAGCAGACCGTATAAAACATTGTAGTGAGGGCCTACAGCTGAGAAGACCGTATGAAACATTGGAGGTGAGGGCCTACTGCTGAGCAGACCGTATGAAACTTTGGAGGTGAAGGCCTGAAGGTGAGCGAACCCCATAAAACTTTGTAGTAAGGGTCTACAGCTGAGCAGACCGTGTGAAACATTGAAGGTGAGGGCCTGAAGGTAAGCAAACCCCATAAAACATTGTAGTGAGGTCCTATAGGTGAGCAGACCGTATAAAACATTGTAGTGAGGGCCTACAGCTGAGAAGACCGTATGAAACATTGGAGGTGAGGGCCTACTGCTGAGCAGACCGTATGAAACATTGGAGGTGAGGGCCTGAAAGTGAACAAACCCCATAAAACATTGTAGTGAGGGCCTACAGCTGAGCAGTCCGTGTGAAACATTGGAGGTGAGAACCTGAAGGTAAGCAAACCCCATGAAACATTGTAGTGAGGTCCTACAGGTGAGCAGATCGTATGAAACATTGGAGGTGAGGGCCTACTGCTGAGCAGACCGTATGAAACATTGGAGGTGAAGGCCTACAGGTGAGCGAATTCCATAAAAAATTGTAGTGAGGGCCTACAGCTGAGAAGACCGTGTGAAACATTAGAGGTGAGGGCCTGAAGGTAAGCAAACCCATTAAACATTGTAGTGAGGTCCTACAGGTGAGCAGACCGTATGAAACATTTTAGTAAGGGCCTTCAGCTGAGAAGACCGTATGAAACATTGGAGGTGAGGGCCTACTGCTGAGCAGACCGTATGAAACATTGGAGGTGAAGGCCTGAAGGTGAGCGAACCCCATAAAACTTTGTAGTAAGGGTCTACAGCTGAGCAGACCGTGTGAAACATTGAAGGTGAGGGCCTGAAGGTAAGCAAACCCCATAAAACATTGTAGTGAGGTCCTATAGGTGAGCAGACCGTATGAAACATTGGAGGTGAGGGACTACTGCTGGGCAGACCGTATGAAACATTGGAGGTGAAGGCCTACAGGTGAGCGAATTCCATAAAACATTGTAGTGAGGGCCTATAGCTGAGAAGACCGTGTGAAACATTGGAGGTGAGGGCCTGAAGGTAAGCAAACCCATTAAACATTATAGTAAGGTCCTACAGGTGAGCAGAACGTGTGAAACATTGGAGGTGAGGGCCTGAAGGTAAGCAAACCCCATTAAACATTGTAGTGAGGTCCTACAGGTGAGCAGACCGTATAAAACATTGTAGTGAGGGCCTACAGCTGAGAAGACCGTATGAAACATTGGAGGTGAGGGCCTACTGCTGAGCAGACTGTATGAAACATTGGAGGTGAAGGCCTGAAGGTGAGCGAACCCCATAAAACTTTGTAGTAAGGGTCTACAGCTGAGCAGACCGTGTGAAACATTGAAGGTGAGGGCCTGAAGGTAAGCAAACCCCATAAAACATTGTAGTGAGGTCCTATAGGTGAGCAGACCGTATGAAACATTGGAGGTGAGGGACTACTGCTGGGCAGACCGTATGAAACATTGGAGGTGAAGGCCTACAGGTGAGCGAATTCCATAAAACATTGTAGTGAGGGCCTATAGCTGAGAAGACCGTGTGAAACATTGGAGGTGAGGGCCTGAAGGTAAGCAAACCCATTAAACATTGTAGTGAGGTCCTGCAGGTGAGCAGAACGTGTGAAACATTGGAGGTGAGGGCCTGAAGGTAAGCAAACCCCATTAAACATTGTAGTGAGGTCCTACAGGTGAGCAGACCGTATAAAACATTGTAGTGAGGGCCTACAGCTGAGAAGACCGTATGAAACATTGGAGGTGAGGGCCTACTGCTGAGCAGACCGTATGAAACATTGGAGGTGAAGGCCTGAAGGTGAGCGAACCCCATAAAACTTTGTAGTAAGGGTCTACAGCTGAGCAGACCGTGTGAAACATTGAAGGTGAGGGCCTGAAGGTAAGCAAACCCCATAAAACATTGTAGTGAGGTCCTATAGGTGAGCAGACCGTATGAAACATTGGAGGTGAGGGCCTACTGCTGAGCAGACCGTATGAAACATTGGAGGTGAAGGCCTACAGGTGAGCGAATTCCATAAAACATTGTAGTGAGGGCCTACAGCTGAGAAGACCGTGTGAAACATTGGAGGTGAGGGCCTGAAGGTAAGCAAACCCATTAAACATTGTAGTGAGGTCCTACAGGTGAGCAGACCGTATGAAACATTGTAGTGAGGGCCTTCAGCTGAGAAGACCGTATGAAACATTGGAGGTGAGGGCCTACTGCTGAGCAGACCGTATGAAACATTGGAGGTGAAGGCCTACAGGTGAGCGAACCCCATAAAACATTGTAGTGAGGGCCTACAGCTGAGCAGACCGTATGAAAATTGGAGATGAAGGCCTACAGGTGAGCGAACCCCATACAACATTGTAGTGAGGGCTTACAGCTGATCAGACCGTATAAAACATTGGAGGTGTAGGCCTACAGGTGAGCGAACACCATAAAACTTTGTAGTGAGGGCCTACAACTGAGCAGAACGTGTGAAACATTGGAGGTGAGGGCCTGAAGGTAAGCAAACCCCATTAAACATTGTAGTGAGGTCCTACATTTGAGCAGACCGTATGAAACATTGGAGGTGAGGGCCTGAAAGTGAACAAACCCCATAAAACATTGTAGTGAGGGCCTACAGCTGAGCAGTCCATGTGAAACATTGGAGGTGAGGGCCTAAATGTAAGCAAACCCCATGAAACATTCTAGTGAGGTCCTACAGGTGACAGATCTTATGAAACATTGGAGGTGAGTGCCTACTGCTGAGCAGACCGTATGAAACATTGGAGATGAAGGCCTGAAGGTGAGCGAACCCCATAAAACTTTGTAGTATTGGTCTACAGCTGAGCAGACCGTGTGAAACATTGGAGGTGAGGGCCTGAAGGTAAGCAAACCCCATAAAACATTGTAGTGAGGTCCTATAGGTGAGCAGACCGTATGAAACATTGGAGGTGAGGGCCTACTGCTGGGCAGACCGTATGAAACATTGGAGGTGAAGGCCTACAGGTGAGCGAATTCCATAAAACATTGTAGTGAGGGCCAACAGCTGAGAAGACCGTGTGAAACATTGGAGGTGAGGGCCTGAAGGTAAGCAAACCCATTAAACATTGTAGTGAGGTCCTACAGGTGAGCAGACCGTATGAAACATTGTAGTGAGGGCCTTCAGCTGAGAAGACCGTATGAAACATTGGAGGTGAGGGCCTACTGCTGAGCAGACCGTATGAAACATTGAAGGTGAAGGCCTACAGGTGAGCGAACCCCATAAAACATTGTAGTGAGGGCCTACAGCTGAGCATACCGTGTGAAACATTGGAGGTGAGGGTCTGAAGGTAAGCAAACCCCATAAAACTTTGTAGTGAGGTCCTACAGGTGAGCAGACCGTATGAAACTTTGGAGGTGAGGGCCTACTGCTGAGCAGACCGTATAAAACATTGGAGGTGAAGGCCTACAGGTGAGCGAACCCCATAAAACAATGTAGTGAGGGCCTACAGCTGAGCAAACCGTGTGAAACTTTGGAGGTGAAGGCCTGAAGGTAAGCAAACCCCATTAAACATTGTAGTGAGGTCCTACAGGTGAGCAGACCGTATAAAACATTGTAGTGAGGGCCTACAGCTGAGAAGACCATATGAAACATTGGAGGTGAGGGCCTACTGCTGAGCAGACCGTATGAAACATTGAAGGTGAAGGCCTACAGGTGAGCGAACCCCATAAAACATTGCAGTGAGGGCCTACAGCTGAGCAGACCGTATGAAAATTGGAGATGAAGGCCTACAGGTGAGCGAACCCCATACAACATTGTAGTGAGGGCTTACAGCTGAGCAGACCGTATAAAACATTGGAGGTGAAGGTCTACAGGTGAGCGAACCCCATAAAACTTTGTAGTGAGGGCCTACAGCTGAGCAGAACGTGTGAAACATTGGAGGTGAGGGCCTGAAGGTAAGCAAACCCCATTAAAAATTGTAGTGAGGTCCTACATGTGAGCAGACCGTATGAAACATTGGAGGTGAGGGCCTGAAAGTGAACAAACCCCATAAAACATTGTAGTGAGGGCCTACAGCTGAGCAGTCCGTGTGAAACATTGGAGGTGAGGGCCTGAAGGTAAGCAAACCCCATAAATCATAGTAGTGAGGTCCTACATGTGAGCAAACCTTATGAAACATTGTAGTGAGGGCCTACAGCTGAGCAGACTGTATGAAACATTGGAGGTGAGGGTCTACTGCTGAGCAGACCGTATGAAACATTGGAGGTGAAGGCCTACAGGTGAGCAAACCCCGTAAAACATTGTAGTGAGGGCCTACAGCTGAGCAGACCGTATGAAACATTGGAGGTGAGGGCCTACAGCTGAGCATACCGTATGAAACATTAAAGGTGAAGGCCTATAGGTGAGCGAACCCCATAAAACTTTGTAGTGAGTGCATACTGCTGAGCAGACCGTATGAAACATTGGAGGTGAGGGCCTGAAGGTGAGCAGACCCCATAAACAACGTAGTGAGGGCCTACAGCTGAGCAGACCGTATAAAACATTGGAGGTGAAGGCCTACAGGTGAGCGAACCTCATAAAACATTGTAGAGAGGGCCTACAGCTGAGCAGACCATATGAAACATTGGAGGTGAAGGCCTACAGGTGAGCGAGCCCCATAAAACATTGTAGTGAGGGCCTACAGCTAAGCAGACCGTATGAAACATTGTAGTGAGGGCCTACAGCTGAGCAGACCGTATAAAACATTGGAGGTGAGGGCCTGAAAGTGAGCAAACCCCATAAATCATAGTAGTGAGGTTCTACAGGTGAGCAGACCGTATGAAACATTGTAGTGAGGGCCTACAGCTGAGAAGACCATATGAAACATTGGAGGTGAGGGCCTACTGCTGAGCAGACCGTATGAAACATTGAAGGTGAAGGCCTACAGGTGAGCGAACCCCATAAAACATTGCAGTGAGGGCCTACAGCTGAGCAGACCGTATGAAAATTGGAGATGAAGGCCTACAGGTGAGCGAACCCCATACAACATTGTAGTGAGGGCTTACAGCTGAGCAGACCGTATAAAACATTGGAGGTGAAGGTCTACAGGTGAGCGAACCCCATAAAACTTTGTAGTGAGGGCCTACAGCTGAGCAGAACGTGTGAAACATTGGAGGTGAGGGCCTGAAGGTAAGCAAACCCCATTAAAAATTGTAGTGAGGTCCTACATGTGAGCAGACCGTATGAAACATTGGAGGTGAGGGCCTGAAAGTGAACAAACCCCATAAAACATTGTAGTGAGGGCCTACAGCTGAGCAGTCCGTGTGAAACATTGGAGGTGAGGGCCTGAAGGTAAGCAAACCCCATAAATCATAGTAGTGAGGTCCTACATGTGAGCAAACCTTATGAAACATTGTAGTGAGGGCCTACAGCTGAGCAGACTGTATGAAACATTGGAGGTGAGGGCCTACTGCTGAGCAGACCGTATGAAACATTGGAGGTGAAGGCCTACAGGTGAGCAAACCCCGTAAAACATTGTAGTGAGGGCCTACAGCTGAGCAGACCGTATGAAACATTGGAGGTGAGGGCCTACAGCTGAGCATACCGTATGAAACATTAAAGGTGAAGGCCTATAGGTGAGCGAACCCCATAAAACTTTGTAGTGAGTGCATACTGCTGAGCAGACCGTATGAAACATTGGAGGTGAGGGCCTGAAGGTGAGCAGACCCCATAAACAACGTAGTGAGGGCCTACAGCTGAGCAGACCGTATAAAACATTGGAGGTGAAGGCCTACAGGTGAGCGAACCTCATAAAACATTGTAGAGAGGGCCTACAGCTGAGCAGACCATATGAAACATTGGAGGTGAAGGCCTACAGGTGAGCGAGCCCCATAAAACATTGTAGTGAGGGCCTACAGCTAAGCAGACCGTATGAAACATTGTAGTGAGGGCCTACAGCTGAGCAGACCGTATAAAACATTGGAGGTGAGGGCCTGAAAGTGAGCAAACCCCATAAATCATAGTAGTGAGGTTCTACAGGTGAGCAGACCGTATGAAACATTGTAGTGAGGGCCTACAGCTGAGAAGACCGTATGAAACATTGGAGGTGAGGGCCTACTGCTGAGCAGACCATATGAAACATTGGAGGTGAAGGCCTACAGGTGAGCAAACCCCATAAAACATTGTAGTGAGGGCCTACAGCTGAGCAGACCGTATGAAACATTGGAGGTGATGGCCTACAGTTGAGCAACCCCCATAAAACATTGTATTAGGGGTCTACAGCTGAGCAGACAGTATGAAACATTGGAGGTGAGGGCCTGAAGGTGAGCAGACCCCATAAACAACGTAGTGAGGGCCTACAGCTGAGCAGACCATATGAAACATTGGAAGTGAAGACCTACAGGTGAGCGAACCCCCTAAAACATTGTAGTGAGGGCCTACAGCTGAGCAGACCATATGAAACATTGGAGGTGAAGGCCTACAGGTGAGCGAACCCCATAAAACATTGTAGTGAGGGCATACAGCTGAGCAGACCGTATGAAACATTGTTTTACGGCCTATGGTGTGCTTAGTGACATTTTCCTTCACTTGGTTGCCCGTAACTACGTTTGGTGTTGTATGCATGTGGTGGCAGTTTCTCGGCCTTCTGGCCGATCCCCAGGACATGGTTGCCACGCATGCCGTTGCGCGCGGCAACAGTTGAAGTCTGTGTTTATGTGTATACTTCCCCTTTAAGTGGCCGTCTTCCCTTGCCTTGTGTTGGTAGGGTTAACTTCCTTCCTAGTATGTGTGCACTGGGTGTGTGTGGGTGTGGCTACATGGGCTATAAAGCCTCAGTTTAGATTAGTAGTCTGAGGGGTACTTCAGCCATTGCTAGCTGGAGTCATCCTCCTGTGATATACCATCTGCCAGTGGGGGCCACCCTTGTGGTCATAGCCTATGTTACATGGTGTTATGAAGGTGTGTGTTTGGTCTCTTTATTTATTGCAGCTTATGGTTTCCTGGGTTCCCGTGTGATGTGTGCTGTGTCCCTTGTGTTGTTGTGGACAGCAGCACTTGCACATGGGTTCCAGGCTGTGTGTCTGTGGCAGGTAGGTGTGGTTCTTGTTTCACTTACCTGCCATTGCCACATGTCTGTTTATGTTTCCCCTTTCTTTATAGCTTGGCCAGTGAGACTCCTGTTCGTCCGTATCCTGGATGAACAGGTAGTCTTACCCTTCTCCTAGTCTAGGGCCACCCTGAGGGCGAGTAGGAATATTAGGTTCCGGAGTATGAGCCCTCCCACCATCAGGGTCGGCTCATACGGCTAGGAGACAGGGTCAGAATTAGGAATTGATAGGAGGTGACCTGCTCCCTGATTCCTGTCCTGGCCTTGCATCGACCATCCATCTTCTGGCATCGCACGGCTGAGGGTTTTCCCCATCCTCAGCCGTGACACATTGGAGGCGAGGGCCTGAAGGTGAGCAAACCCCATAAAACATTGTAGTAAGGGCCTACAGGTGAGCGAATCCCATAAAACATTGTAGTGAGGGCCTACAGCTGAGCAGACCGTCTGAAAATTGAAGGTGAAGGCCTACAGGTGAGCGAACCCCATACAACATTGTAGTGAGGGCCTACAGCTGAGAAGACCGTATGAAACATTGGAGGTGAGGGCCTACAGCTGAGCAGACCGTATGAAACATTGGAGGTGAAGGCCTACAGGTGAGCGAACCCCAAAAAACACTGTAGTGAGGACCTGCAGCTGAGCAGACCGTATCAAACATTGGAAGTGAAGGCCTACAGGTGAGCGAACCCCATAAAACAATGTAGTGAGGGCCTACAGCTGAGCAGACCGTATGAAACATTGGATATGAGGGCCTGAAGGTGAGCGAACCCCATAAAACTTTGTAGTGAGGGCCTACAGCTGAGCAGACCGTATGAAACATTGGAGGTGAGGGCCTGAAAGTGAGCAAACCCCATAAAACAATGTAGTGAGGACCTACAGGTGAGCAGACCGTATGAAACATTAAAGGTGAAGGCCTATAGGTGAGCGAACCCCATAAAACTTTGTAGTGAGAGCCTACAGCTGAGTAGACCATATAAAACATTGGAGGTGAGGGCCTGAAGGTGAGTAGACCCCATATAACATCGTAGTGAGGGCCTACAGCTGAGCAGTCCGTGTGAAACATTGGAGGTGAGAACCTGAAGGTAAGCAAACCCCATGAAACATTGTAGTGAGGTCCTACAGGTGAGCAGATCGTATGAAACATTGGAGGTGAGGGCCTACAGCTGAGCAGACCGTATGAAACATTGGAGGTGAAGGCCTACAGGTGAGCGAACCCCATAAAACATTGTAGCGAGGGCCTACAACTGAGCAGACCGTGTGAAACATTGTAGGTGAAGGTCTACAGGTGAGCGAACCCCATAAAACTTTGTAGTGAGGGCCTACAGCTGAGCACACCGTATGAAACATTGGAGGTGAGCGCCTGAAGGTGAGCAGACCCAATAAAACATCGTAGTGAGGGCCTACAGCTGAGCAGACCGTATGAAACATTGGAGGTGAAGGCCTACAGGTGAGCGAACCCCATGAAACATTGTAGTGAGGGCGTACAGCTGAGCAGACCGTATGAAACATTGGAGGTGAAGGTCTACAGGTGAGCGAACCCCATAAAACATTGTAGTGAGGGCCTACAGCTGAGCAGACCGTATAAAACATTGGAGGTGAGGGCCTGAAGGTGAGCAAACCCCATAAAACATTGTAGTGAGGGCCTACAGGTGAGCGAACCCCATAAAACTTTGTAGTAAGGGCCTACAGCTGAGCAGACCGTATGAAACATTGGAGGTGAAGGCCTACAGGTGAGCGAACCCCTATAAAACATTGTATTGAGGGCTTACAGCTGAGCAGACCATATGAAACATTGGAGGTGGAGGCCTACATTTGAGCGAACCCCATAAAACATTGTAGAAACATTGGAGGTGAGGGCCTACAGCTGAGCAGACCATAGGAAACATTAAAGGTGAAGGCCTATAGGTGAGCAAACCCCATAAAACTTTGTAGTGAGGGCCTACAGCTGAGCAGACCATATGAAACATTGGAGGTGAGGGCCTGAAGGTGAGTCGACCCCAAAAAACATCGTAGTGAGGACCTACAGCTGAGCAGACCGTATGAAACATTGGAGGTGAAGGCCTACAGGTGAGCGAACCCCATAAAACATTGTAGTGAGGGCCTACAGCTGAGCAGACCGTATGAAACATTGGAGGTGAAGGCCTATAGGTGAGCGAACCCCATAAAACATTGTTCTGAGGGCCTACAGCTGAGCAGACCGTATGAAACATTGTAGTGATGGCCTACAGCTGAGCAGACCGTATAAAACATTGGAGGTGAGGGCCTACCGCTGAGCAGACTGTATGAAACATAGAAGGTGAAGGCCTACAGGTGAGCGAACCCCATAAAACATTGTAGTGAGGGCCTACAGCTGAGCAGACCGTATGAAACATTGGAGGTTAGGGCCTAAAGGTGAGCAAACCCCATAAAACATTGTAGTAAGGGCCTACAGGTGAGCGAACCCCATAAAACATTGTAGTGAGGGCCTACTGCTGAGAAGACCGTATGAAACAATGGAGATGAGGGCCTGAAGGTTTTTTGTTCACTAGATTGTATTATAAACAAATGGATTTAAAATGATGGTGATGTATTTAATTAGCAGAACACTAATAATTTTGGATTAATTATATATATTATATCATCACATTGGCTCTAATTTTTGACAATATATTTGCACTCAGCACTTTATATTTATTATACTATATTTAAAATAATGGTGTATATGTTTTACAAATTTTGTAGGATTTATTGCACATGGCACTTCTTCTTTTCTGTGCAATGTGGGCGATCGGAGTGCCGGCGACGCCATTGGATGGTGTGTGTGCGGCTTCACCTTTTCCCGCGCGGCACAGATTTGAGGAAGGTCAGGTTCATAATGAAAATATTGCTAAGAGTATTCTATGTGTTTTGCATGTTGTTTACACTTTGTAAATACTTGATTGGTTTTATGTATTACCACCATATGTACTTATCAATATTCGATCGATGTCATAAATCATATGTCTCTGATACGTTTGAGTATCATAAAACTTTAATGTTATTTATGTATTGGGGAAAAGATTATGATAGGCTATAGCTAGATAATAGACTCCTATATAGACTTAGGGCATTTAAGTTCTGACTCTGGTGCGCATCGCGGTTCAAAGGTGGGCGGACTTGCGCCGTTCCGTCGTCAGTGTTCCTTGTGATGTCAGACGTCGAGCTGCCCTCGATGGGATCGCGTAGACGGAAGGGCGGAAGTCCTGGATTAGCCATACCAATGAATCATCGCGATGCGCCGAGAACTGAGCAGATACTATGTAGATCACATGAACGTTAGCAAAACAATCATTGGCTATAAGGACAGTTAAAAAGACCTCCAATGAAATATTGTAGCCACTCCTCCTGAAGAAGCTAACGTGAAACGCGCGTAGAGGGGCACGCCAGCTAGCGATCGATCGCGAATCCTGACTGACACACTCCTGGGTAACCAGGTAAGAGAGGATAAGATCGTGCAACCACATTTTTTGGATATGTGTCCAGATACATGTTAATACTGATTAGTATGAACCGGCTTGTGTTCTTTCCACGTACTTGGATTGGTATAGGATAGTATGTATTGTATTATGTGACTCCCGGTTGCATGTGACCACATGATATGCACCACATTTGGTTGCAAGGACAGTCTGAGAGGATAAAGATATATGCCCATATTATTACGTATTTCAGATGTTAGTCCATGTTTAATATTGTGGTGTTTCAGGATACATGTGAGCTGTTGCTTTTTACACTTTATTTTGTTTCCACATGTCTGTATGTATGTATGTATGTTTTTAATGTGATAATAATAAACTTTGATATTTTGGGTATTTTGGTACTTGATCATTGTGTTGATGGTTAAACGTTCAATTGAGTTTTCATGAACACACTGAAGAACTTTAGGTAATACTTCTTCACAGCAGTGTAGAATTTGCCATTTGAGGTGATACTTGTTGTGCAATATGCAATATGGTTTAACTTAAAAGAAAAAGGAAAAAGTCTGGTACCGTGTTAGCCAATAGAAAACTAGTTTAGTGCTCTCATTAAGAGAAATAAAATAAGAGTATTGCAGGTTTAATACCTTTTAATGGCTAGCAAAAATAGAAGTAATGATGTTACATAGCGAGCTTTCGAGACATCACCAGTCCCTTCATCAGGCAATATTAGAAGAATATATGAAGAAACAGCAGTATACACTGTGCGCAGAATTATTAGGCAAATGAGTATTTTGACCACATCATCCTCTTTATGCATGTTGTCTTACTCCAAGCTGTATAGGCTCGAAAGCCTACTACCAATTAAGCATATTAGGTGATGTGCATCTCTGTAATGAGAAGGGGTGTGGTCTAATGACATCAACACCCTATATCAGGTGTACATAATTATTAGGCAACTTCCTTTCCTTTGGCAAAATGGGTCAAAAGAAGGACTTGACAGGCTCAGAAAAGTCAAAAATAGTGAGATATCTTGCAGAGGGATGCAGCACTCTTAAAATTGCAAAGCTTCTGAAGCGTGATCATCGAACAATCAAGCGTTTCATTCAAAATAGTCAACAGGGTCGCAAGAAGCGTGTGGAAAAACCAAGGCGCAAAATAACTGCCCATGAACTGAGAAAAGTCAAGCGTGCAGCTGCCAAGATGCCACTTGCCACCAGTTTGGCCATATTTCAGAGCTGCAACATCACTGGAGTGCCCAAAAGCACAAGGTGTGCAATACTCAGAGACATGGCCAAGGTAAGAAAGGCTGAAAGACGACCACCACTGAACAAGACACACAAGCTGAAACGTCAAGACTGGGCCAAGAAATATCTCAAGACTGATTTTTCTAAGGTTTTATGGACTGATGAAATGAGAGTGAGTCTTGATGGGCCAGATGGATGGGCCCGTGGCTGGATTGGTAAAGGGCAGAGAGCTCCAGTCCGACTCAGACGCCAGCAAGGTGGAGGTGGAGTACTGGATTGGGCTGGTATCATCAAAGATGAGCTTGTGGGGCCTTTTCGGGTTGAGGATGGAGTCAAGCTCAACTCCCAGTCCTACTGCCAGTTTCTGGAAGACACCTTCTTCAAACAGTGGTACAGGAAGAAGTCTGCATCCTTCAAGAAAAACATGATTTTCATGCAGGACAATGCTCCATCACACGCGTCCAAGTACTCCACAGCGTGGCTGGCAAGAAAGGGTATAAAAGAAGAAAATCTAATGACATGGCCTCCTTGTTCACCTGATCTGAACCCCATTGAGAACCTGTGGTCCATCATCAAATGTGAGATTTACAAGGAGGGAAAACAGTACACCTCTCTGAACAGTGTCTGGGAGGCTGTGGTTGCTGCTGCACGCAATGTTGATGGTGAACAGATCAAAACACTGACAGAATCCATGGATGGCAGGCTTTTGAGTGTCCTTGCAAAGAAAGGTGGCTATATTGGTCACTGATTTGTTTTTGTTTTGTTTTTGAATGTCAGAAATGTATATTTGTGAATGTTGAGATGTTATATTGGT
The DNA here is from genome assembly GCF_905171765.1 of Bufo bufo. Lineage (NCBI taxonomy): Eukaryota > Metazoa > Chordata > Amphibia > Anura > Bufonidae > Bufo > Bufo bufo. Next base: position 320,306,333 of record NC_053394.1, read on the forward strand.
TTCACTGGTAAAAATAAATAATTGAAATGGGTATATATTTGTTTTTTGTTAAGTTGCCTAATAATTATGTACAGTAATAGTCACCTGCACACACAGATATCCCCCTAAAATAGCTAAAACTAAAAACAAACTAAAAACTACTTCCAAAAATATTCAGCTTTGATATTAATGAGTTTTTTGGGTTCATTGAGAACATGGTTGTTGTTCAATAATAAAATTAATCCTCAAAAATACAACTTGCCTAATAATTCTGCACTCCCTGTATATACAATAAAAACAGAGACATGGGGGAATGAATGGACATTTGAAAAATAACAGAACAACATATCAAAGATCTTGAGAATGAGTCCTTAATTATCTTATAGATAAGGGGTGTGAAAGTTTTATGGTCTGTAAATTGATGTTATCTCAGAGACCTAAATTGATGTTATCTCAGAGACCTGGTGCCCCGACTATATCTATAGAAGACTCTTTAGATCTTGTAGTGTGTCATAAATCCCGGGGACAAATTCAGTCCAGTATTCAAAGTTTCAAGCAGTGTTATAAATTTGTTCTTCATTGTGTCCTGGGCTACAGAAATGCTTAGCCACAGGAAAGTGTAGCTTCTTCTCTTTAATTGTGTGGCGGTGTGATCTCATCCTTGCATTGAGTTTCTGTCCTGTTTCTCCAACGTAGAGACCTCCAACAGGACATTTAGTGCAGAGAATCAGATAAACAGCATTAGATGTAGAACATGTGAATGTCCCAGGGATCTTATAGTCCTGCTGTGTGTTGGGGATCCGGATCTTATCTGTTGTCATTATATGGGAACAGGTTTTGCATCTTATATTACAGGGATGGGTTCCTTTTTCTGTGGTACATGGCCTTGAACTTGATCTTATCAGAATATTCCTTCGATTTTGAGGTTGTCGGTAAGCTAGTAAGGGGGGATCTGGGAAGATTGTTTTTAGTCGTTCATCCTTACGTAGGACATGATGTAATTTTTGGGCAGTTTTCCTCAGTACATCTAGTTGTGGGTTGTAGGTCGCAACCAGAGGTATGCGCTGGTTATGTTTCTTTTCATTGTATTGCAGAAGTTGACTTCTGGGGATCTTGGTGGCTCTTGTGATCTGATCTTGAATTGAAGCAGGATGATAGCCCTGGTGTAAAAATATCCTTTTCAGATATTGTAACTGCTCATCCCTGTCTGATGGGCTGGAACAGATTCGGTTATATCTGACGGCTTGACTATAGATGATGGACTTTTTAATATGTTTGGGGTGGAAGCTGTCCCATTTGAGGTATGTAATGGCAAATCCTACACTATGTATATATAATAATGGTGTCTAAGATTTCCAGGAATTTCTCTTCTATAATGTGTCAATAAACTAATCAGCACGCATATACCCACTGATCAACATAAGGTGTTAATAAAGCACAGGTGTTAATGAAGCTGGCAAATTGTTCATGCCAGTCACTATTGTTAGTGGGGGGTGTCAACTCTATGCAATCAGATTAGAGATTAGAGCTTTCTGTTGGTACACTAAGCCTCTATGCAGGCATCATTAGCTTTCGTAATGTTTAATGGCCCATTGTTTAAATCTTAATCCCTTCAGCAGACAAAACTACTGTCCAGACCTAATCTCCATTATCATTGGGCTCAAAGTTTATCACAATCTTTTGGGTTGGAGTTGGTAATAAATTACTTCAGTTATCTCCTTTCTGGTCTTAAAGTAACACTGTACTTTTACTAAAACTTTTATATGTCTTAGGGACATATCAGTCTATTTTTTGATTTTGTGTGATAAACTGATATTTTGTGATATTTTTATGGGTATGTTTTTGGGTATGTTCTTGTTCCTGTCTTGGGAACATATTTGTAGGCTATATATTGTGTATGTACATGCCCTTATATAATATTGGTTGAGGCTTGTTTGTTTTTCTTACATATCAGTCTCAGTTTGAGACCCCTACTGAACTCTAGAACAAGGGGAGAGAAGCCCTCATTTAGCACATTCTCTCTCCTCGTTGCAGGACAGGAAGCGAGATGTACTCAATAGAACGTCTATGGGCCCATCTCGTTCCAGTCTCATGCAGCATGGAGAGAGCGCACTAAGTGAGTGCTTCTCTTCCCTTGTTCTTGAGATCAGTGGAGGTTTCAGCGCTCAAACTCCCACTGATCTAAACTATTGATATGTCCCTATGACATATCAAAAGTTTACTGAAAGTACAGTGCTACTTTAAGGCCCCTTTACACAGACAGATGAATAGGTAGTGAACCCAGGGGCATAGCTATAGGGGGTGCAGAGGTAGCAGTCTCTACCGGGCCCAGGAGCCTGAAGAGGCCCAAAGACCCTTGTGCCACATAAAAAGACACTGGCATTATAGAAAGTGCATGCTGGTCAAGTTACCCCTCTGGCTGGAGGGAAGGGGTTAGGCCAAGAATTTGGCATGGCGGGGGTTGGGGGTGAGTTTTTGCTGCAGGCAGCACGAAGACTATGTGCTTCCCTGCCCCTGGCCACAAAGCACTGAAGGAAGGGGGGCCCAAGCTGAACTCTAGCACCAGGGCCCATGAGCCCATAGTTACGCCCCTGAGTGAACCGTTTATTTTCATAGCATGATCGTTGAGCAGAGATGAGAGCTGCATTAGTTACATAGCTACTGAGATCAATCATTCCTATACATATTCATTTCTTGACATCAGATCCCTGTTTACTCAAGATGATCTGCAGTGGAAAATGATGTTATGTGCCACATAAAATACGTGACCATGGACAAACGAGTATTTTGCTAATTTGTCAGGTAATAGGTGATGCAATTAGAGGGGCTGTCATCAAGAACAAATACTCATACTTTGGCCATGTCTGGCAGAGGCTTAGACTCTCTCCCCATTGAGTGCATATGCACCAATGGTCTAAAGCTGGCTATACATATAAAATTATGGGGTTCAACACCTATATCTCTACAGTAGCATAAAGATACATGTTCAGCTTGGCTGAGCATGAATTTTCATTTTAATGGGGAGAGGAGAACATTCAAGCCATTGATAGATTATCTACCAAGGAAACTAAGGTTTGGGCATGTTAAAATCCAATGTCTGATTCTTCTTTCCCTCACTATCTGCAGGTTGATAGTGAGGATGGACCCATGCATATCAATCACTTCATTGTCTGATCCCTAAAAATTACCAGGTTTGTAGACTTTTCTCTTATGTGTATGGTCAGCTGAACATGCAATCATGTTACAACCGTCTGAAATTGACCTTCAGGAGTACTGAGAAATGATACATTTAGGGACATTTTATAATATTGAGGTGTAAAAAAAGTTGACAATTATGGCATACTGCATATTTGCACCATAATTTGTGATTTTTGTAAAGTGGTGAGAAAAGTGTGTGTGTGGGGGCTCCCACAGCCTGACAGATTTACTATAATTTGTACCAGAAACTGGCTTAAATAATAGTTCAGATCTGTGCCAGCTCATAGATTTGAACTTCTGACACATGATCTGCCTGGAAATATGCCAAATTTATTAAGAGGCCTGTGCTTTTTAACAAACTTGGTGCATTCTGCGTTGGGGACTTTATACTATACATGATTTTTTTTTATGTCTGAATACTGTGGTTCGTAGAGAAATCATTAGACAGTAGATTGTTGTTAGAAACTGCCAAAACTGATAGGATCCTCCATCAGATGTTTATAGTCATAGGACTGTAGACTCATTTATTAAAATAAAGAAACATTAATTACACATAAAACATAGACTGACTTAAAGTGTAATTATCATTGTCATATCTGAAGATGGGAATCCGTGTGCTAGAATCACAAAAACGAAGCTGCTCCAGGTGCATCCAGACCCCCACTCATCATAACTTCTGACATGTCACTCTATAATATTTCAAAATGTTTTTTGTAATGGCAGGTACTCTTAATAGGCTACAGTTCATTATTGTGGGTTACATAAACAAAGTACCAATAGCAATGTTAATTATTGCAAGTCAATGACAGCAGTAAAGGTTTACATATTGTTATGCAAGCGGGTGTGGACCCACTGAGCCACTGACTGGCTATACCCTGGATGGGCGTGACTAAGCAACTACCTGGTCTTCACTAGAGCCTCTGATGGTGAGGATAGGCTTGGGCCGTTAGGATAGTTGTCAGGTGCCACTCCAGAGCAGTCCCTGAGTCAGCGGCATCTGACCAGGGGGTCAGAGATACCGGTACAAGCACTGAGGGGAAGAACGTGGTCAGGAAGTCCAAAGTCAGGGCAGGCAGCAATCAAGCAAAGTCCATAAACAAAGTCCAAGGTCAGGGGCAGGTGGCAAACAAGCAAAATCCATTAAATGCAAAAGCAGGGTCTGGTACACAGAAAAGCAGAAACTCCAAAAACACCTTCACACTAGGAACTAGACAAGCTAGTGACCAAGGTTGCTTAGGCACCTTCTTGGGGAAGGAAGGGCCTTTAAATACTTCCTGCAATCCAGCCATAGGCTGGGGAGATAGAGGGTGTGTACGTGCTGCCTCACAAGGAAGGAGAGACATGCCCATGCAAGCCCTAACAAACAGTACAGGACTCAAGCTGGAAGTAAGCTCTGGCATGAAGCACCGATACAACAGGTAAGCTACCTGCTGCCCTTGCTTGTCAGCACAGTGCATGGCAACAGGAGGGAAAGAGGGAGCCTGGCACCAGTGCCCATGGGTAGGGGCATCAGCGCCGGCACAAACCGCTGGGCTAACAACACCCCCCCTCCTCTCCTCAGGCCTGGACTTAGACAAAAATATATTTTTATTGTCAATAGGACAATATTAAGGCCTGTGTGGAGGTAACATCTCAGCCTCCTTCTTATCAAAGACGTCCGCATAGGCGTGATATGCTGCAGGCAGATCTTGAAGATTTAGTGGTACCTGGGGTGACCGAGCAGGCTGAACAGGAGAAAGACATTTTTCAAGGCAGGACTGTCCCCAACAAAGCACATCTCTGGACTTCCAATCAAAAACAGGTTCATGGATATGATGCCATGGTAGTGTTCTGGTTCTGGTCAAGCTGCCAGTTCGGTTGATGTACTGCTCCAAATTAATTAATGTTAAGTATACGTATACTGAGAGATCAATACTGAGACAACACACAGCTGGGTTATAACAGGATCTCTGGTTTATTGCGGAACAGTAGACAGTATATAGGATGGAAAGGAGTGGGGGGTGTAAGGTGGCGTGTATCTTTTCTATTGGCTATAAACTCAGTATTTTCTGTCACATCGATGACAAGAGGAAGTTCCCCCCCTCCCCCCTTGCTGGTGGGTGAAGTCGTTACTTCTTCTTTCTTTAAAGCTGCTTGCTTGAGCTGAACGGAAACCGTCTTGTGACACATGACAAAGCAAAGAGCAAGATTCTTGTTATAGGCATTGGCTGGGTACCTGACCGCCATTTTAACTACAGTATAGTTCTCAACAAGCAAGTATCCATTTTGTATCAATAGTCCATAACAGTAGTCCCAAAAGAAGAAAATGAGACAGACTTGGAAGAATCAAGAACAAAATCTCTTCAGTATGGAGAGCTCCCACCTGCAGATTACAGGTTCAGTAGTAAATTGTATGGACTCAGATAGAGCCCTTCCATTGACAGATGACACCATCAATGGTCTCTGCAGGCGTCGAACTGTATTACGATATCGATCCAATATGGCTTGCTGCAGGAAGTTTCCTGCCGATTCGGAATCCAGAAGAGCCGTCTCCGTAAATCGATTATCTCCAAAACACAAAGTTGCCAGCAGAGTCAGGGGTAGAGAGGAATTATCTTCACCTAGGGTCACCTCTCCAACAGACTCTAGGCTCGGGAGTTTCCCAGCTTCGGAGGACAGGAACGGAAAAGATGTCCAGCACCACCACAATAGAAGCAAAGCCCCCTTGAAAGACTGTGATTACATTCTTCCTCAGTCAGCCCGACTCGGTCAACCTGCATTGGTTCTGGTGCAGCAGCAGGCGTGGAAGACTGAGGGACTGAAGACCACAGAAAAGAAGACACTAGGCCATATGGTGTACTCTCACATACTACCTCCTTAGCACGTTCCTGCAAGCGCAGATCAATCCGGGTGGCCAGGGAAATCATCCAGGGTAGAGGGGACATCCTGACCGGCCAGTTCATCCTTAATTTTCCCGAAAAGACCCTCCCAGAAGGCGGCCACTAAAGCCTCATTATTCCAGCCCAATTCAGAGGCAAGGGTCCGGAACTGGACTGCATACTGGCCCACGGACTGACTACCTTCACACAATTGCAGTATAGAAGACGCGGTCGAGGTGGTGCATCCTGGCTCATCAAACACCATACGTAAAGCCTCTAGGAAAGCCTATGGATTTATAATGACCGGGTCACTCCTCTCCCAGAGTGGGTTGATCCATGCCAGGGCCTCTCCTGTAAGGTGTGACATTAAAAAAGTGACCTTGGCTCGGTCAGAAACAAACTGATGCGGCAACAGTTCAAAGTGCATAGTGCACTGATTAATGAACCCCCTGAACTGTTTAGGATCTCCATCAAAGCATGGTAGAGCTGACAGATGTGGGTAGATCCTGTCACATAGGGAGTCGGCGGAGCAGGCACCAGGTTAGTCACAGCAGCAGGAGCTGGAGGTGCAGGGTTGTTGGGCGTCAGGTCATTAAGACGCATGTTCACATTGCGCAGATAGGACAGAATCTGATCCTGACGTTCTCTCTGCTGAGTCATCTCCCGCTACAATTCGGTGATGCTTTGGTGGGTTCTGATCAGCAGGGTCTATAGCCTGAGCAAACTGCTATGCAAACAGGTGTGGACCCACTGCGCCACTGACTGGCTATACCCTGGATGGGCGTGACTAAGCAACTATCTGGTCTTCACTAGAGCCTCTGATGGTAAGGATAGGCTTGGGCCATTAGGGTAGTTGCCAGGTGCATTATTATTTATTTTAATATTTTCATATATAAAATACATCAAACAACAGTATCCCTTCTGATTCACTCGAGTTAGGTATTTTTCACTTCAAATACATAATATAAATATAAAAAGAAGTCCCCCCCCCCTTTATCCTCCCCTCGAGACAAGGAAGGCACAGCTAATTTAAACAACGGAGAAATTCTAATATTTTAGGTACAACTACTTCTTCCCCTTATTTTGATATACAGTTGTGTTCCAAATTATTCAACCCCCAATGCTGTAAAGGGTTTTAGGGAATTTAGTGTACATTTGTAATTGTGTTCAGAATGAAATCTTACAAGGACTTTTTAAAGAACCAAATGCAACTAAAATGACATCAATTGTTTTTGTAATACAGTATTAAAATGTTTTTTTTTTGTGATTTCTTCATTGACACAATTATTCAACCCCTTAAAGACTACCACTCTTAAGAACAGAGGTTCATTCCAGTGTTTTCGATCAGGTATTGAAAACACCTGTGGATGTCAAGGAGCAGCAATCAAGCATAATAAGCACCAATTAGGCAGATTTAAAAGGACTGTGATACTCAGCTCCTTCTAGACATTTACTGGTGTGTTTACAAACATGGTGAAGTCAAGAGAATGGTCCAGGAAGACAAGAGAAGAGGTGATTTCTCTTCACAGGAAGGGCAATGGCTATAAGAAGATTGCAAAGATGTTAAACATACCAAGAGACACCATAGGAAGCATCATTCGCAAATTCAAGGCAAAGGACACTGTTGAAACGCTACCTGGTCGTGGCAGAAAGAAGATGCTGACTTTGACTGCTGTGCACTACCTGAAGCGCAAAGTGGAGAAAAGTCCCTGTGTGACTGCTGAGGAACTGAAAAAAGATTTGTCAGATGTGGGTACCGAAGTTTCAGCTCAGACAATAAGGCGCACACTGCGTAATGAAGGCCTCCATGCCAGAACTCCCAGGCGCACCCCCTTGCTGTCTCCAAAGAATAAGAAGAGTCGACTGCAGTATGCCAAAAGTCATGTGGACAAACCACAAAAGTTTTGGGATAGTGTTCTGTGGACTGATGAAACAAAATTAGAACTGTTTGGGCCTATGGATCAACGCTATGTTTGGAGGAGGAAGAACAAGGCCTATGAAGAAAAGAACACCTTGAAGCATGGTGGGGGGTCAATCATGCTTTGGAGCTGTTTTGCTTCTACAGGTACAGGGAAGCTTCAGCGTGTGCAAGGTACCATGAATTCTCTTCAGTACCAGGAGATATTGGATGAAAATGTGATGCAGTCCGTCACAAACCTGAGGCTTGGGAGACGTTGGACCTTTCAACAGGACAATGATCCCAAGCATACCTCCAAGTCCACTAGAGCATGGTTGCAGATTAAAGGCTGGAACATTTTGAAATGGCCATCGCAGTCACCAGACTTAAATCCGATTGAGAACCTCTGGTGGGACTTAAAGAAAGCAGTTGCAGCGCGCAAGCCTAAGAATGTGACTGAACTGGAGGCTTTTGCCCATGAAGAATGGGCGAAGATACCCGTAGATCGCTGCAAGACACTTGTTTCAAGCTATGCTTCACGTTTAAAAGCTGTTATAACTGGAAAAGGATGTTGTACTAAGTACTAAGATTGAATGTCACTTGGGGGTTGAATAAAACTGATAATGATGTGAGCACAGAAAAGACATTTGTGGTTATTTCATTATAAATGTTATGTTATATTTGTTTGACTTACAAGTGCCTCTTTGATTTAATTGTAAACAAGATGACTGAAATGATCAAAATCAATGTCAAACTGGCCAAAACACTCAATTTCAGTGGGGGTTGAATAATTTTGAAAACAACTGTATAACCTTTTCATTTTTCATCATTTCTAGAGTTGAGAGGACACCTGGAAGTTCGGGTTCGACTGAACTTCGCAAAAAAGTTCGAGTTCCGGACCCAAACTTGACCCCGAACTTTGGAGCACTAAAATGGCTCTAAAAAAGTCATGGAAAGGGCTAGAGGGCTGCAAAAGGCAGCAAAATGTGGTTAAGAGCATGGCAAGTGCTCTGCAAACAAATGTGGATAGGGAAATGATTTAAAATAACATAAAATACGTACAAATAAAAAATAATCTTGTTCTAGGAGGAGTAGGTCCATATGGAGTAGGAGGTTGAGGAGGCAGTGGATGTGGTGATGTAGGTGGAAGCAGCGGTGGAGGAGGAGGCGGTAACCAGGTTTTTGGTTTTATTTTTTTATTTTATTTTATTTTGTTTAAATTTGGGTAGACCCCAAAATATTGGGAAATATAAAAAATAAAACAAAGAGAAAGAGTACAACAATGGCTGGGTGAGGCCGGTATACATGTCTATTCTGCACAAGGTACGGACAAGTCCTGTGGGATCCCTGCCTGGTTCATTTTATTGAACGTGAGCTTGTCCACATTGGTTGTGGCGCTTGTCTGTGATAACCCCCTCCTGCCATGCTAAACAAATGTTCAGACAATACACTGGCTGCAGGGCAGGCCAGCACCTCCAAGGCGTAAAGGGCAAGCTCAGGCCATGTGCCCAATTTGGAGACCCAGAAGTTGAAGGGGTCAGACCCATCAGTCAGTACGTGTAGGCGTGTGCACACATACTGCTCCACCATATTGCTGAAATGCTGATCCTGCTCTGACGTTCCATATCAGCTGGTAGTGCTGGTTGTTGTTTCGTGCTGACAAAACTTTTCCACATTTCGGTCATGTTAACCCTGCCTTCTGAGGTGCTGGTGGTGCCTCAGCTGTGTTGGCGACCTCTTCCTCAGCCTTTGCATTGTGCTTTCACTGAGCCCCGCTGTCAGGTGGGAATGCCATCAGCAGCGGGTCTACCAGCGGGGTTTTTCACCTGCAAAAATGGGTTAATTTCAACCATCAATGTAACAGAAATTTAGGTCCCTGTCACCTATGCAGAGCAGGGGTTTATTCACGGCAAAACTGGGTTCATGTCACCCACCAATGGAACAGACGATATTACAAAATTTAGGTCCTTGTCACCTATGCAGAGCAGGGTTTTGTATACGGCAAAAATGGTAAAATGTCACCCGAGAATGTAACAGACGATTTTTAGAAATTTAGGTCCCTGTCACCTATGCAGAGCAGGGGTTTATTCATGGCAAAAATGGTAAAATGTCACCCGAGAATGTAACAGACGCTTTTGCACCCTGCTCCCTCTTTTGCTGTGCTGGTGCCTCTGTGCGACCACCGCCTCTTCCTCCAAACTGCACACATCACTCGCATGACCTTGATTCCATGTGGGGTCTAGTACCTCATCCTCCACATCATCTGCCATCCACTCTTTACCCCTGCTTTCCTTGTCGGTCTGCAGACTGCAGAAAGCCGCAGCAGTTGGCACCTGTGTTTCGTCATCGTCAGAGACGTGCTGCGGATGTCTTCCCATGTCCTCATCCTGAAACATAAGTGGTTGGGCATCAGTGCACTCAATCTCTTCCACTTCTGGGGCAGGGCTATGTGGATGGCCTACGGAAACCCTGCAAGCAGAGTCATCAAAAAGCATAAGAGACTGCTGCATGACTTGGGGCTCAGACTGCTTGCCTGATTTGCTAGGGGGTGAGTTGAAAGACAAATGGCCATGAGCTGTAGGTGCCAACTCTGAGCTTTCAAGCAGGCGACTGGGTGGGAGAAAATGGTAAGGAACTGGAGGCACTGTTAGCCACCCAATCTACTATCGCCTGTACTTGTCTGGGCCTCAACATTCGTAGAGCCACATTCGGGCTTACCAAATAATGCTGAAGGTTCTGTCGCCTATTCGCACCTGAGGAAGGTGTTTCACTTGGGCGTGTAGCTTGCACAGATCGACCACGTCCTCTACCTGCAACAGGAGCTCCACCAACACCAGCAGCACCACGACCAGGGCCACTTCCCTTGTTTGACGCTCTCCTAATTTTTTGCGGTCACCCACCGAAGTAACAGATGTTTTTACTAAATTAAGTTCCTTGTGAACAATGCAGAGCAGGGTTTTTTTGACAGCCAAAATGGGTTAATGTCATCCAACAATGGAACAGACTAATTTTCGAAATTTTGGTCAATGTCACCTAGGCAGAGCAGGGTTTTTTTGATGGTAAAAATGGGTTAATGTCACCCAACAATGGAACAGACACATTTTTTAAACTTATTGCCCGGTCTGCTATGCAGTGCAGGCAGCAAAGGTACTTTATTGCCAAAAAAAAGTTTTTTCTCTCACACACAATGAAACAGATGGTTTTAACTGAGATTATATTGCACTCTCACAAATGGAGCACAGTTTTTTTTTTACATAAAAAATGGTGGATATGTCACCCCTACAATGGAACAGATGAATTTGCTGAATTTATGTGCCTGTCTGTCACACTTGAAGGCCTCAGAGGTACTTTACACCCAAAAATGGGAATTTGAAGCCCATAAATTTAACAGCGGTATTTACTGGTTTTATTTGACTGACAGGAATGCAGTGTAGGCCGCAAATGTATTTTCTAGCAGCAAAAATTTTAAGTTTTCAACAAAAAATATAACTGCTGTATTTGGCAGTTTTATTGGACTGTCAGGAATGCAGCACAGGGCAAAAAGGTACTTCATTGCCCAAAAAAAGGGTTTCTTTAACCATAAATGAAACAGATGCATTTAACTGAGATTATATTTCAATCTCACAAATTAAGCACAGGGGTTTTTTACATAAAAAATGGATATGTCACCCCTACAATGGAACAGATGGATTTGCTGAATTTATGTGCCTGCCTGTCACATATGCAGTGCTTTACAACTTTACAACAAAAAATGTATATATGTCACCCCACAATGGAACAGATGGATTTAACGGATTATATTTCACTCTCAGAAATGCAGCACAGGGATACTTTACAGAAAAAAATGGGGATATGTCACCCCCTGGGTCCCTGAACTCACAGACGGTATTATTTTCCCTTCCCCTGGCACATATGCAGTGCAGGTGCACTCTAAAACTGGGTATATGTTGGCCACTGAACTACAAGAACAGGATTAAATGATTGTCCCTGGCACATATGCAGTGCTGGTGCACAAAATGGCCGCCGATGCCCACCTAACTAACAGACGGATTAAAACTTTTTTTCAGTCTCACTGGGCTCAGGGCAGGGTACAAAAATGTTGCATTGCACCCCCAAACAAAAATTGCTGTAGATCGCAGACTTCACACCAAGTGCAGACATCAGAGTCTTTCCTAATCTTTACCTCACAGCAGCAGCATCCTATCCCTACATCTAGTAAGAGCAGAGTGACGTGTGGCACTACATGACTCCAGCTTATATAGAGGCTGGGTCACATGCTGCACTTGGCCATTAGTAGGCATGGCTGTGATGGTTTCTAAAGGCACACGAGTTAAACGCTTGTTGATTGGCTGCCCTGCAGCCTTTCAACAAGCGCCATTAAATCGCCTAACACCGAACTCAAAACCCGAACTTTTAGGAAAATGTTCGGGTGCGGGTCCAGGTACAAAAAACCCTAAAGTTCGGTACGAACCCGAACTTTACAGTTCGGGTTAGCTCAACCCTACAGTTCGGGTTAGCTGAACCCTAATCATTTCATCTACTGCATTTTTCCATTCAAAGTATGTGGGTGGTTCTGCTATTTTCCATCTCTTGAAAATCAACAACCTAGCTTGAAACAGTATCTTTCCTATCACTAGTTTAATTCTTTTTGGTATACTTAATTGTCCCAAAGCTCCCAAAATTCATACAATTGGATCCCTTTCAATTTTATATTCATAAACCTTATTAATTGTCGCAGTTATTTTAAACAAATTTTAAACCAATACCTAAACAGTTTTGGGCATCTCCATAACAAATGTATCAGTCCTGCATGTTCTTCTTTACACCTTGGGCATTCATCTGTTCCTCTCAGCCCCATTCTCTTTAACTGAGCTGTAGATCAATGCAATCTATGCACTAGAAAAAAATTGGGAAATTGTGTGGGAAGCCTTAACCCGTTAGGGACCGGGCTCATTTTCACCTTAAGGACCAGGCCATTTTTTGCAAATCTGACCAGTGTCACTTTAAGTGGTGATAACTTTAAAACGCTTTGACTTATCCAGGCCATTCTGAGTTTTTTTTTTTATCACATATTGTACTTCATAACACTGGTAAAATGAAGTAAAAAAAATATTTTTTATTTATAAAAAAATACCAAATTTGCAAAAAAAATTCCAAGTTTCAATTTCTCTACTTCTATAATATATAGCAATACCTACAAAGATAGTTATTACTTTACATTTCCCATATGTCTACTTCATGTTTGGATCATTTTGGGAATGACATTTTATTTTTGGGGTCCAGTGAATAAAGATGGAGGCAGCATGTCCAGTACAAAAAATCCCTTTATTGGGAGCCACTTAGGTGAACAAAAAACGTGCAGAGGGTAGTTACGTTGTGTACTCTAAAAGATCATGTTTAAAAACCATAGGCCACACCCACTCTCACAACTGTGGCCAATTGCCCACTCACAGGAATGCTCATTATATCTCAGGTGTGTACATACGTGCACATTAGCAGTGTCATAATATTCGCCCACTTAGGGCATAAGATCCAGCCAACCACATACCTTCATGGTGCATGTTTCTAGAGCGTCCTCCGGCAGTCAGTGCGCATGTCTGGGGAGGCGGGGCCATGCAATCACATGTCCGTCGCGAGTCACATGATCGCAAGCAGAACCCGCCCAAGTGATCCTAGTGACGTTGAAACTCCTCCCAATCCTCCTCCAGTCAGCGCATCGATGCTAGGGACGCACATGGAGCCACCCGCCCACATCTCTGCCGTCAATGCAAGAATCCCATATCAATGCGCCAGAGATCCTAACAGAGGGGGAACAGCACTGCAATCAGATCCACTATAGAGCAATATCATACCCCATGTTGAACGTTTCAAGCGCGTCCTCCAGCAATCGGAGCGCATGCCTGGGGAGGCGGAGCCATGCAAACACATGTCAGTCACCAGTCACAAGGTCGCCAGCCACACGCCCACGCACCATAGTGACGTCAAAACTCCTCCCAATCTCCATCCAGTCAGCTCATAGTTGCTAGGGACGCGCAGAAAGACGTCCGCCCATGTCTCTGCCGCACATGCAGGGATCCCATACATACACGCCAGGGATACAAACGGAGGGGGACCCGTGTTACAATCATGTAGCAGTGTTGGCTGGAAAAAATCGTGCATGTGAAATAGTGAAAAAACAAATATCAATTAAAAACATTACAGATAACAGATTCCTATAAAAGTCACTAGGGTCACCTACACATTCCCCACATAGAAATCAAGATTCATCCCAAAGGGCTGGAGTGCCCTCATTTCAAAGATCCATTTTAGCTCCTTTTTGCGTAGGATCCGATCCTTGTCTCCCCCCTGCCTCATTTTGCCAACTGAATCTATGATTCGGAACCTGAGCTGGTTGAGCGAGTGTCCACGTTCCAAGAAGTGTTTTGCCACAGGCTTATCAACTTGGGCCCTTCTGATATTACTCTTGTGAGAGTTAATCCGTTCACGGGCTTCCATTGTGATCTCACCTAGGTAGATGAGGCCACAAGGACACGTGATCATATACACTACATCCTGTGATCTGCATGTAAAAAAATCTTTGATCTTGTAGGTTTTGCCACTGTAGGGATGGGTAAAAGTATCTCCCCTCACCATGTTGCCGCAGTTGCAACAGCCAATGCAAGGATAACATCCTAACTTCCTTGGCGCCAGATACCTCTGTCCATCCCCACGGGGCTCCCCAACCTCTGTCTTTACCAACTTATCGCGTAGGTTGGCACCTCTCTTATATGCCATCATAAGGAAACTCTCAAATTCACCTATCGCGGGTAACCCTTTCTGTAGAATATGCCACTCTTTGCGTATGATACGGGCTATGTCTCCACTATTGGCTCCATACGTGGAAACAAAAGGGATCCATTTCTGGTCCCTATCCTGCTTCTTCCCTTGGAACGTGGACTCACGGCCAACAGTCCCCACCCTTTGTGAGATCCTCTCCACTAATTTACGCGGGTAACCCCTATCAAGGAATTTCTTCCCCATCTCATCCACTCTCATCTCAAACAGCTCATCCCCCGATACCACCCGTCTAACTCTCAACAGCTGGCTCCAGTGCAATGACTCCACCATCCGTTGTGGATGGTTGCTGTCAATCTCCAATAAATTATTTCTGTCTGTGGGTTTATGAAAAATATCTGTCTCGATTACCCCATCTCTGAGGTGTACCATCACATCCAAAAACTGTAATGCGACTGGAGAGACTGTCATGGTGAACCCCAATCCAGGTAACATATTATTGAGATACTGAAAAAACTATTGTAGTTCAGCATGAGAGCCACCCCAGACTACAAAGATGTCGTCGATGTAGCGCCACCAACACCGGGACCCCCCAAAAAGGGTCGACCTATAAATGAGTTTGTCCTCCACCTCCGCCATGAACATGTTGGCATATGTGGGTGCCACGTTCGAGCCCATGGCAACACCACGTAATTGTTGGTAATAGGTGTCCCCAAAGCGGAAGTAGTTCCGTCTCAGGACCACCTCTAGGAGATGGAGGACAAACCCACGGCCACCCGGGGAGAGACCGGTGCCGACCAGGGCCACATCGACGACATCTAATCCATATGTGTGTTCAATGGAGGTATAGAGCGAGACCACGTCAAAACTGACGAGAGGGTGAGAGGGTAGGCTCAGATCCCTGAGCTTCAACAAGAAATGGCTGGTATCCCTAATGTAGGACGGGGTGCTGGTGGCATGGACCCGCAACACTTTATCCAGAAATATGGCTATGTTGCTAAAAATCGCACGGCCAGGCGGATTGACCAAGCTTTTGTGAATTTTAAACCGCTAATGTGAACACGTGTTTATATACAGAGGAACAGATTCAGAGACTCATACATGGTGACAGTGGGATGTATCTTTTCTAAGCACCCCAGCTGTGGATCTGCTCAAGAGAAAATTTGAGCATGAGTCCAAAAAGCTTGTCACTATGGACTTGCACCTAAATACCCTCAGGGAATATTATCGCTCACAGCGGGATACCCCGGGGATTGAGATCCCATCTCAGACCGACCATATTCCCTAATAATGAGGAATTCTGCAAAAAATTCGAGTTGATTAACAACAAACATGCATTCGAATTGATGCTGCTAAACATAGATTTTCTCGGCCAGGAAATCGAGGGTGTTAAAAACTCCATGGTAGCCCTGGAAGCACAGATTCAGGGGTTGCTGAATAATGATGAGGCCACGGCATATTTGGAAAAAATTTAAAATTACACCCTACAGCATAAGACAGAGGTGGAGAGAATTAAGAGAGACAAATGGCACCGTGACCTGGAGGATTACCAGACAGACCAGGTCTATAATTGGCAGCAGCAAACACAAAATAGACCATGCAGAAAGAAGGGGAGAAAGTTTGAGCAGAGTCGATTCGGCTTTACTACGGGCGAGTCTGACTCATCAGACGAAGCAGGCAAAACAGCTTTTTTAGGCCCCCCGCCACACGGCGCAAACGAAGGTGCCGTAGGGGGGAAGGAAACATCATAGACCCCAGAAAGAGTCTACCTCCACCGTATCAGAAAACCAACAGGGGCACACGAGGGCGGACGACGAGACGCAACCAGCCATAGCGGATAATCTGGTTGTAAACATCTCGACGAGTACACAGACCAGAGATCAACTTAAAGTCTTGGGACTTGGGTTGTCCTTCTGTCCTGGACATGAAAGGGACTGGTTCGAGTTAGAACTTGATTTCCATCGCTTTTACCGACTACTGAGATTGAAGGCCTTTTTTTCCAACAAGGAGGAGAAGATGGTGACACCAATACCTGATTCAGGGGACAGTGCTGATTTTGTCTTGAAAGCACTGGAATTGAGTGATTTTGCCCCGCTCCGCAATAATCATGTCGTGGAGGCTTATATAGATATTGTATCACAACAAATTGACCAACTGAGAGAGAGGAGAGGGAGGGGGGCCTCCGTGAACCTGACGAGGGGAGAGAGAGAGGCACTCCGACAATTGGCACAGAACAAGACCCTGACCATTAAACCTGCGGACAAGGGAGGGGCGGTGGTGGTGATGGACACGGTAAGCTATGAACGGGAGGTACATAGAAAGTTGAGTGACCGGGAGGTATATATTGAGCTACAGAATGATCCCAAGTGAGATATCAAGTGTATCTTGGAAAAACATCATCGGTGAAGCTTTGGTTGAAGGCATCATCGATAAGGATGTTAGTGAATTTCTCTTGATTAAGCCCCCTGTCACTCCTCTGTTCTATGTTCTCCCTAAAATTCACAAAAGCTTGGTCGATCCGCCTGGCCGTCCGATTGTGTCGGGCAGGGGATCGATTTTTAGCAACATAGCCATATTTCTGGATAAAGTGTTGCAGGTCCATGCCACCAGCGCCCCGTCCTACATTAGAGATACCAGCCATTTCTTGTTGAAGCTCAGGGATCTGAGCCTACCCTCTCACCCTCTCCTCGTCAGTTTTGACGTGGTCTCGCTCTATACCTCCATTGGACACACATATGGATTAGATGTTGTCGATGTGGCCCTGGCCGGCACCGGTCTCTCCCCGGGTGGCCGTGGGTTTGTCCTCCATCTCCTAGAGGTGGTCCTGAGACGGAACTACTTCCGCTTTGGGGACACCTATTACTAACAATTACATGGTGTGGCCATGGGCTCGAACGTGGCACCCACATATGCCAACATGTTCATGGCGGAGGACAAACTCATTTATAGGTCGACTCTTTTTGGGGGGGCCCGGTGTTGGTGGCGCTACATCGACGACATCTTTGTAGTCTGGAGTGGCTCTCATGCTGAACTACAATTGTTTTTTCAGTATCTCAATAATATGTTACCTGGATTGGGGTTCACCATGACAGTCTCTCCAGTCGCATTACAGTTTTTGAATGTGATGGTACACCTCAGAGATGGGTAATCGAGACAGATATTTTTCATAAACCCACAGACAGAAATAATTTATTGGAGTTTGACAGCAACCATCCACGACGGATGGTGGAGTCATTGCCCCGGAGCCAGCTGTTGAGAGTTAGACGGGTGGTATCGGGGGATGAGCTGTTTGAGATGAGAGTGGATGAGATGGGGAAGAAATTCCTTGATAGGGGTTACCCGCGTAAATTTGTGGAGAGGATCTCACAAAGGGTGGGGACTGTTGGCCGCGAGTCTACGTTCCAAGGGAAGAAGAAGGATAGGGACCAGAAACTGATCCCTTTTGTTTCCACGTATGGAGCCAATAGTGGAGACATAGCCCGTATCATACGCAAAGAGTGGCATATTCTACAGAAAGGGTTACCCGCGATAGGTGAATTTGAGAGTTTCCCTATGATGGCATATAAGAGAGGTGCCAACCTACGTGATAAGTTGGTAAAGACAGAGGTTGGGGAGCCCCGTGGGGATGGACAGAGGTATTTGGCGCCAAGGAAGTTAGGATGCTTTCCTTGCCTTGGATGTTGCAACTGCGGCAACATGGTGGGCGGAGATCCCTTTGCCCACCCCTACAGTGGCAAAACCTACAAGATCAAAGATTTTTTTACATGCAGATCACGGGATTTAGTGTATATGATCACGTGTCCTTGTGGCCTCATCTACATAGGTGAGATCACAATGGAAGCCCGTGAACGGATTAACTCTCACAAGAGTAATATCAGAAGGCCCCAAGTTGATAAGCCTGTGGCAAAACACTTCTTGGAATGTGGACACTCGGTCAACCAGCTCAGGTTCCGAATCATAGATTCAGTTGGCAAAATGAGGCGTGGGGGAGACAGGGATCGGATCCTACACAAAAAGGAGCTAAAGTGGATCTTTGAAATGAGGGCACTTTAGCCCTTTGGGATGAATCTTGATTTTTATGTGGGGAATGTGTAGGTGACCCTAGTGACCTTTATAGGAATCTGTTATCTGTATAGAAACATAGAAACATAGAATGTGTCGGCAGATAAGAACCATTTGGCCCATCTAGTCTGCCTAATATACTAAATACTATGGATAGCCCCTGGCCCTATCTTATATGAAGGATGGCCTTATGCCTATCCCATGCATGCTTAAACTCCTCCACTGTATTTGCAGCTGCCACTTCTGCAGGAAGGCTATTCCATGCATCCACTACTCTCTCAGTAAAGTAATACTTCCTGATATTACTTTTAAACCTTTGCCCCTCTAATTTAAAACTATGTCCTCTTGTAGCAGTTTTTCTTCTTTTAAATATTCTTTCCTCTTTTACCTTGTTGATTCCCTTTATGTATTTAAAAGTTTCTATCATATCCCCTCTGTCTCGTCTTTCTTCCAAGCTATACATAGTAAGGTCCTTTAATCTTTCCTGGTAAGTTTTATCCTGCTATCCATGTACCAGTTTAGTAGCTCTTCTCTGAACTCTCTCCAAACTATCAATATCCTTCTGGAGATATGGTCTCCAGTACTGAGCACAATACTCCAAATGAGGTCTTACTAGTGCTCTGTAGAGCGGCATGAGCACCTCCCTCTTTCTACTGGTAATTCCTCTTGCTATACACCCAAGCATTCTGCTAGCATTTCCTGCTGCTCTGTGACATTGTCTCCCTACCTTTAAGTCTTCTGAAATAATGATCCCTAAATCCCTTTCCTCATATACTGAGGTTAGGACTGTATCACTGATTTTATATTCTGCTCTTGGGTTTTTACGTCCCAGGTGCATTATCTTGCACTTATCAACATTAAATTTTAGTTGCCAGATTTTTGACCATTCCTCTAGTTTTCCTAAGTCCTTTTCCATTTGGTGTATTCCTCCAGGAACATCAACCCTGTTACAAACACACCTTACCATTGAGGCCTTCTGCAATTTCGCTGATAAAGATATTAAACAATATGGGTCCCAGAACAGATCCCTGAGGTACCCCACTGGTAAGAAGACCTTGGTCTGAATATACTCCATTGACTACAACCCTCTGTTGCCTGTCCCTCAGCCACTGCCTAATCCATTCAACAATATGGGAGTCCAAGCCCAATGACTGCACTTTATTGATAAGCCTTCTATGTGGGACAGTATCAAAAGCCTTACTAAAGTCTAGATAAGCGATGTCTACTGCACCTCCTCCATCTATTATTTTAGTCACCCAATCAAAAAAATCAATAAGATTAGTTTGACATGATCTCCCTGAAGTAAACCCATGCTGTTTTTCATCTTTCAATCCATGGGATTTTAGATGGTCCACAATCCTCTCCTTAAGTATGGTTTCCATTAATTTCCCCACTATTGATGTCAGGCTTACTGGCCTATAGTTGCCCGATTCCTCCCTACTACCTTTCTTGTGAATGGGCACAACATTTGCTAATTTCCAATCTTCTGGGACGACTCCTGTTGCCAGTGATTGGTTAAATAAATCTGTTAATGGTTTTGCTAGTGCACCGCAGAGCTCTTTTAATAGCTTTGGGTGTATCCCATCAGGCCCCTGTGACTTATTTGTATTAATTTTAGACAGTTGACTTAGAACCTCTTCCTCTGTAAAGACACATGCGTCAAAAGATTCATTAGTCTTCTTTCCCAACTGAGGCCCTTCTCCTTCATTTTCCTTTGTAAAAACTGAACAGAAGTATAGTGTTTTTAATTAATATTTGTTTTTTCACTATTTCACATGCACAATTTTTTCCAGCCAACACTGCTACATGATGCACTTGATTGTAACACGGGTCCCCCTCCGTTTGTATCCCCGGCGTGTATGTATGGGATCCCTGCATGTGCGGCAGAGACATGGGCGGACGTCTTTCTGCATGTCCCTAGCAACAATGAGCTGACTGGATGGAGATTGGGAGGAGTTTTGACGTCACTATGGTCGCGTGGGCGTGTGGCTGGCGACCTTGTGACTGGTGACTGACATGTGTTTGCATGGCTCCGCCTCCCCAGGCATGCGCTCTGATTGCTGGAGGACGCGTTTGAAACGTTCAACATGGGGTATGATATTGCTCTATAGTGGATCTGATTGCAGTGCTGTTCCCCCTCCGTTAGGATCTCTGGCGCATTGATATGGGATTCCTGCATTGACGGCAGAGATGTGGGCGGTGGCTCCATGTGCGTCCCTAGCAGCGATGGGGAGGAGTTTCAACGTCACTAGGATCACTTGGGCGGGTTCTGCTTGCGATCATGTGACTCGCAACGGACATGTGATTGCATGGCCCCGCCTCCCCAGACTCCACAACACTTCTTTTGCATCATTTTATTTTTGGGGGATGTTACAAGGCTTAGGCTACTTTCACACTAGCGTTCGGGTGTCGGCTCGAGCGCTCCGTTTGAAGGGGCTCACGAGCGGCCCCGAACGCATCCGTCTGGCCCCAATGCATTCTCAGTGGAGGCGGATCCACTGAGAATGCATCTGCCTGCCAGCACTCAGCCTCCGCTCCGATTGGACGGATCCGCTTGAAGATGACACCATATGGCTCAATCTTCAAGCGGATCCGTTCCCCATTGACTTACAATGTAAAGTCTGAACGGATCCGCTCAGACAACTTTCACACTTAGAAAATTTTCTAAGTTTTAATGCAGACGCATCCGTTCTGAACGGATGCGAACGTCTGCATTATCGGAGCGGATCCGTCTGATGAAACATCAGACGGATCCGCTCCGAACGCTAGTGTGAAAGTAGCCTTAGAAGTAAATCTTGAAATTTCTCAGAAATTTTCAAAAAACAACTTTTTAAGGACCATCTGAAGCCACTTTGTGAGGCTTACATAATAGAAACCACCCAAAAATGATTGAAACTACACCCCTCAAGTTATTCAAAACTGATTTTACAAATGTCGTTAACCCTTTAGGTGTTCCACAAGAATTAATGGAAAATAGAGATACAATTTCAAAATTTCACTTTTTTGGCAGATTTTCCATTTTACTATTTTTTTTCCAGTTACAAAGCAAGGGTTAACAGCCAAACAAAACTCAATATTTATGGCCCTGATTCTGTAGTTTACAGAAACACCGCATATGTAGTCGTAAACTGCTGTACAGGCACACGGCAGGGCGCAGAAGTAAAGGAATGCCATATGGTTTTTGGAAGGCAGATTTTGCTGGACTGTTTTTTTTATACCATGTCCCATTTGAAGCCCCCCTGATGCACCCCTAGAGTAGAAACTTCATAAAAGTGACCCTATCTAAGAAACTACACCCCTCAAGGTATTCAAAACTGATTTTACAAACGTCATTAACCCTTTAGGTGTTCCACAAGAATTAATGGAAAATAGAGATACAATTTCAGAATTTCACTTTTTTGGCAGATTTTCCATTTTAATATTTTTTTTCCAGTTACAAAGCAAGGGTTAACAGCCAAACAAAACTCAATATTTATGGCCCTGATTCAGTGGTTTACAGAAACACCCCATATGTGGTCGTAAACGGCTGTACGGGCACAAAGCAGGGCGCAGAAGGAAAGGAATGCCATACGGTTTTTGGAAGGCAGATTTTGCTGGACAGGTTTTTTTGACACCATGTCCCATTTGAAGCCCCCCTGATGCACCCCTAGAGTAGAAACTCCAAAAAAGTGACCCCATTTTAGAAACTACGGGATAGGGTGGAGGTTTTGGTGGTACTAGTTTAGGGTACATATGATTTTTGGTTGCTCTATATTACACTTTTTGTGAGGCAAGGTAACAAGAAATAGCTGTTTTGGCAGCATTTGAATTTTTTTGTTATTTACAACATTCATATGACAGGTTAGATCATGTGGTATTTTAATAGAGCAGGTTGTCACGGACGCGGCGATACCTAATATGTATACAATTTTTTTATTTATGTAAGTTTTACACAATGATTTCATTTTTGAAACAAAAAAAATCATGTTTTAGTGTCTCCATAGTCTGAGAGCCATAGTTTTTTCAGTTTTTTTTGGGGTGCATATGACTTTTTGATCGCTTGCTATTACTTTTTGTGATGTAAGATGACAAAAAAAGCCTTTTTTTACACATTTTTTTTTACAGTGTTCGCCTTAGGGGTTAGGTCATATGATATTTTTATAGAGCCGGTCGATACGGACGGGGCGATACCTAATATGTATACTTTTTATTTATTTATGTAAGTTTTACACAATGATTTCATTTTTTAAACAAAAAAAATCATGTTTTAATGTCTCCATAGTCTAAAAGCCATAGTTTTTTCACTTTTTGGGTGATTATCTTGGGTAGGGTATGATTTTTGCAGGATGAGATGACGGTTTGATTGGCACTATTTTGGGGTGCGTATGACTTTTCGATCGCTTGCTATTACACTTTTTGTGATGTAAGGTGACAAAAAATTGTTTATTTAGCACAGTTTTTATTTTTTACGGTGTTCATCTGAGGGGTTAGGTCATGTGATATGTTTATAGAGCTGGTCGATACCTAATATGTCTACTTTTTTTTTTTCCCCTATTTTTTTCCAATTTTTTTTTTTACTTTATTTGGGGCAAATTAAGTTTTTGTTTATTTTTACTTGAAACTTTTAATTTTTTGGGGTTGAAAACTTATTTTTTTAAACTTTTTTTTACTTTATTTTTTGTCCCACTTTGGGACTTCAACTTTTGGGGGTCTAATCCCTTTTACAAGGCATTCCAATACTTCTGTATTGGAATGCATTGGCTGTATGAGTAATACTGTGTGTATTACTCATACAGCTTCCGGCCTGTGAGATCCAGGGGGCTGGATCTCACAGGCTCATCACCGGAAGGCAGCGTAGATGCCTAAGGAAGGCATCGCGCTGCCTTCCTTGCCATCGGGTCTCCCCTACAGCCCCACGGGGACCCGATGGCACAGCTGCCCGCCACCGCCCGCAACATGAAAAGCCGCAAACCGCAGGTCTGAATTGACCTGCGGTTTGCGGCTATCACTCACACGGCGGGGTCACGGGACCCCCCCTCACATTTAGCCAAGGTGCCTGCTTAATGATTTGAGCAGGCACCTTGTTACGATATCCGCCCGCCGCGCAGCGGTGATCGGAAAAACACAGGACGTACAGGTACGCCCTTTGTCCTTAAGTGCCAGGACATCAGGGCGTACCTGTACGCCCTATGTCCATAACAGGTTAAAAGAAATTCTCAAAGGGGATCCAATTACATCTACCCATACTTTATCCTCTATTTTACCTACTTTTCCCATTTACCTCTTGATTTTAGATTTACCCTATTGTTTTTTGCACTCGATATCACCTTATACATGTCACGGAAGAGGAGAGTGTGCACAGCCCTGAGCTCAACCCACACCTCTGTCCCTGCCTACTTGCATGGTCTGCCCTAGGCTACGTTGTACAACTGGACGACGTTCCCTAAACTGAGTACGTGCTGGGCCTTAAAGGGAACAATGAAACTGGCGAAAATAATAAACAAAGTGAGAGGCAGGCACGGAGGGGTAAATACACAAACAATGCAAATATAAGCAGAAGTCAAAGTACACGACAAAAGATACAGTACAGACCAAAAGTTTGGACACACCTTCTCATTCAAAGAGTTTTCTTTATTTTCATGACTATGAAGGCATCAAAACTATGAATTAACACATGTGGAATTATATACATAAACAAGTGTGAAACAACTGAAAATATGTCATATTCTAGGTTCTTCAAAGTAGCCACCTTTTGCTTTGATTACTGCTTTGCACACTCTTGGCATTCTCTTGAGCTTCAAGAGGTAGTCCCCTGAAATGGTCTTCCAACAGTCTTGAAGGCGTTCCCAGAGATGCTTAGCACTTGTTGGCCCTTTTGCCTTCACTCTGTGATCCAGCTCACCCCAAACCATCTCGATTGGGTTCAGGTCCGGTGACTGTGGAGGCCAGGTCATCTGGCGCAGCACCCCATCACTCTCCTTCATGGTCAAATAGCCCTTACTTTCAAAGTTTTCCCAATTTTCCGGCTACCTTCATTTCTTAAAGTAATGATGGCCACTCATTTTTCTTTACTTAGCTGCTTTTTTCTTGCCATAATACAAATACTAACAGTCTATTCAGTAGGACTATCAGCTGTGTATCCACCTGACTTCCCCTCAACGCCACTGATGGTCCCAACCCCATTTATAAGGCAAGAAATCCCACTTATTAAACCTGACAGGGCACACCAGTGAAGTGAAAACCATTTCAGGGGACTACCTCTTGAAGCTCATCAAGAGAATGCCAAGAGTGTGCAAAGCAGTAATCAAAGCAAAAGGTGGCTACTTTGAAGAACCTAAAATATGACATATTTTCAGTTTTTTCACACTTGTTTGTTATGTATATAATTCCACATGTGTTAATTCATAGTTTTGATGCCTTCAGTGTGAATCTACAATTTTCATAGTCATGAAAATAAAGAAAACTCTTTGAATGAGAAGGTGTGTCCAAACTTTTGGTCTGTACTGTACATATAAAAGAGTACGCAAGGTCAAAACAAGCCGAGGTCAGTACAGGAGGTCACGTCAGTACAAAGGAATAACCAAATCATAACAAACACAAGCCGAGGTCCGATTGCCAGGAGGTCAAGTCAATACAGAGGAAACAGCAGAATCGGGGTCAAGGAAACAGAGCCGAGGTCAAGGTACAATTCAAACCAATACAGAGAACTTGTTAAATGAAAAGACCTTAATCACAGGCAACCTGTGGCCAACAGGCTGCCTGTTTAACCACCTCAGCCCCCTTAGCTTAAACACCCTTAATGACCAGGCCACTTTTTACACTTCTGACCTACACTACTTTAACCGTTTATTGCTCGGTCATGCAACTTACCACCCAAATGAATTTTACCTCCTTTTCTTCTCACTAATAGAGCTTTTATTTGGTGGTATTTCATTGCTGCTGACATTTAAACTTTTTTTGTTATTAATCGAAATTTAACGATTTTTGGGCAAAAAAAATGAAATTTTTCACTTTAAGTTGTAAAATTTTGCAAAAAAAACGACATCCATATATAAATTTTGCTATAAATTTATTGTTCTACATGTCTTTGATTAAAAAAAAATGTTTAGGTAAAAAAAAAATGGTTTGGGTAAAAGTTATAGCGTTTACAATCTATGGTACAAAAATGTGAATTTCCGCTTTTTGAAGCAGCTCTGACTTTCTGAGCACCTGTCATGTTTCCTGAGGTTCTACAATGCCCAGACAGTACAAACACCCCACAAATGACCCCATTTCGGAAAGTAGACACCCTAAGGTATTCGCTGATGGGCATAGTGAGTTTATAGAACTTTTTATTTTTTGTCACAAGTTAGCGGAAAATGATGATTTTTTTTTTATTTTTTTTTTTTCTTACAAAGTCTCATATTCCACTAACTTGTGACAAAAAATAAAAACTTCTATGAACTCACTATGCCCATCAGCGAATACCTTGGGGTGTCTTCTTTCCAAAATGGGGTCACTTGTGGGGTAGTTATACTGCCCTGGCATTCTAGGGGCCCAAATGTGTGGTAAGTAGTTTGAAATCAAAATCTGTAAAAAATGGCCGGTGAAATCCGAAAGGTGCTCTTTGGAATGTGGGCCCCTTTGCCCACCTAGGCTGCAAAAAAGTGTCACACATGTGGTATCGCCGTATTCAGGAGAAGTTGGGCAATGTGTTTTGGGATGTATTTTTACATATACTCATGCTGGGTGAGAGAAATATCTCGGCAAAAGACAATTTTTCCCATTTTTTATACAAAGTTGGCATTTGACCAAGATATTTATCTCACCCAGCATGGGTATATGTAAAATGACACCCCAAAACACATTGCCCAACTTCTCCTGAGTACGGCGATACCAGATGTGTGACACTTTTTTGCAGCCTAGATGCGCAAAGGGGCCCACATTCCTTTTATGAGGGCATTTTTAGACATTTGGATCCCAGACTTCTTCTCACGCTTTAGGGCCCCTAGAATGCCAGGGCAGTATAAATACCCCACATGTGACCCCATTTTGGAAAGAAGACACCCCAAGGTATTTAATGAGGGGCATGGCGAGTTCATAGAATTTTTTTTTTTTTTGGCACAAGTTAGCGGAAATTGATATTTATTTTTTTTCTCACAAAGTCTCCCTTTCCGCTAACTTGGGACAAAAATTTCAATCTTTCATGGACTCAATATCCCCTTCACGGAATACCTTGGGGTGTCTTCTTTCCGAAATGGGGTCACATGTGGGGTATTTATACTGCCCTGGCATTCTAGGGGCCCTAAAGCGTAAGAAGAAGTCTGGAATATAAATGTCTAAAAATTTTTACGCATTTGGATTCCGTGAGGGGTATGGTGAGTTCATGTGAGATTTTATTTTTTGACACAAGTTAGTGGAATATGAGACTTTGTAAGAAAAAAAAAAATAAATTCCGCTAACTTGGGCCAAAAAAATGTCTGAATGGAGCCTTACTAGGGGGGAGATCAATGACAGGGGGGTGATCAGGGAGTCTATATGGGGTGATCACCCCCCTGTCATTGATCACCCCCCTATAAGGCTCCATTCAGATGTCCGTATGTGTTTTGCGGATCCGATCCATGTATCAGTGGATCCGTAAAAATCATACGGACATCTGAATGCAGCCTTACAGGGGGGTGATCAATGACAGGGGGGTGATCAATGACAGGGGGGTGATCAGGGAGTCTATATGGGGTGATCACCCCCTGTCATTGATCACCCCCCTGTAAGGCTCCATTCAGACGTCCGTATGTGTTTTGCGGATCCGATCCATGTATCAGTGGATCCGTAAAAATCATACGGACATCTGAATGCAGCCTTACAGGGGGGTGATCAATGACAGGGGTGTGATCAGGGAGTCTATATGGGGTGATCACCCCCGTCATTGATCACCCCCCTGTAAGGCTGCATTTAGATGTCCGTATGCGTTTTGCGGAACGGATCCATGTATCAGTGGATCCGTAAAAATCATACGGACGTCTGAATGGAGCCTTACAGGGGGGTGATCAATGACAGGGGTGTGATCAATGACAGGGGGGTGATCAGGGAGTCTATATGGGGTGATCAGGGGTTAATAAGGGGTTAATAAGTGACATGGGGGGTGTAGTGTAGTGTGGTTCTTGGTGCTACTTATTACTGAGCTACCTGTGTCCTCTGGTGGTCGATCCAAACAAAAGGGACCACCAGAGGACCAGGTAGCAGGTATATTAGAGGCTGTTATCAAAACAGCGTCTAATATACCTGTTAGGGGTTAAAAAAATTGCATCTCCAGCCTGCCAGCGAACGATCGACGCTGGCAGGCTGGAGATCCACTCGCTTACCTTCTGATCCTGTGAACGCGCGCGCCTGTGTGCGCGCGTTCACAGGAAATCTCGCGTCTCGCGAGATGACGCACGGATGCGTCCAGGAGGAATGAATCAACCACCTTCCGGACGCATCCGTGCGTTAGGCGGTCGGGAGGTGGTTAAATAGTCCTGGCTGGTGAGTCACATGACATATACTCATGCTGGGTGAGAGAAATATCTCGGCAAAAGACAATTTTTCCCATTTTTTATACAAAGTTGGCATTTGACCAAGATATTTATCTCACCCAGCATGGGTATATGTAAAATGACACCCCAAAACACATTGCCCAACTTCTCCTGAGTACGGCGATACCAGATGTGTGACACTTTTTTGCAGCCTAGATGCGCAAAGGGGCCCGCATTCCTTTTATGAGGGCATTTTTAGACATTTGGATCCCAGACTTCTTCTCACGCTTTAGGGCCCCTAGAATGCCAGGGCAGTATAAATACCCCACATGTGACCCCATTTTGGAAAGAAGACACCCCAAGGTATTTAATGAGGGGCATGGCGAGTTCATAGAATTTTTTTTTTTTTGGCACAAGTTAGCGGAAATTGATATTTATTTTTTTTCTCACAAAGTCTCCCTTTCCGCTAACTTGGGACAAAAATTTCAATCTTTCATGGACTCAATATCCCCTTCACGGAATACCTTGGGGTGTCTTCTTTCCGAAATGGGGTCACATGTGGGGTATTTATACTGCCCTGGCATTCTAGGGGCCCTAAAGCGTAAGAAGAAGTCTGGAATATAAATGTCTAAAAATTTTTACGCATTTGGATTCCGTGAGGGGTATGGTGAGTTCATGTGAGATTTTATTTTTTGACACAAGTTAGTGGAATATGAGACTTTGTAAGAAAAAAAAATAAAAATTCCGCTAACTTGGGCCAAAAAAATGTCTGAATGGAGCCTTACTAGGGGGGAGATCAATGACAGGGGGGTGATCAGGGAGTCTATATGGGGTGATCACCCCCCTGTCATTGATCACCCCCCTATAAGGCTCCATTCAGATGTCCGTATGTGTTTTGCGGATCCGATCCATGTATCAGTGGATCCGTAAAAATCATACGGACATCTGAATGCAGCCTTACAGGGGGGTGATCAATGACAGGGGGGTGATCAATGACAGGGGGGTGATCAGGGAGTCTATATGGGGTGATCACCCCCTGTCATTGATCACCCCCCTGTAAGGCTCCATTCAGACGTCCGTATGTGTTTTGCGGATCCGATCCATGTATCAGTGGATCCGTAAAAATCATACGGACATCTGAATGCAGCCTTACAGGGGGGTGATCAATGACAGGGGTGTGATCAGGGAGTCTATATGGGGTGATCACCCCCGTCATTGATCACCCCCCTGTAAGGTTGCATTTAGATGTCCGTATGCGTTTTGCGGAACCGATCCATGTATCAGTGGATCCGTAAAAATCATACGGACGTCTGAATGGAGCCTTACAGGGGGGTGATCAATGACAGGGGTGTGATCAATGACAGGGGGGTGATCAGGGAGTCTATATGGGGTGATCAGGGGTTAATAAGGGGTTAATAAGTGACATGGGGGGTGTAGTGTAGTGTGGTTCTTGGTGCTACTTATTACTGAGCTACCTGTGTCCTCTGGTGGTCGATCCAAACAAAAGGGACCACCAGAGGACCAGGTAGCAGGTATATTAGACGCTGTTATCAAAACAGCGTCTAATATACCTGTTAGGGGTTAAAAAAATTGCATCTCCAGCCTGCCAGCGAACGATCGACGCTGGCAGGCTGGAGATCCACTCGCTTACCTTCTGATCCTGTGAACGCGCGCGCCTGTGTGCGCGCGTTCACAGGAAATCTCGCGTCTCGCGAGATGACGCACGGATGCGTCTAGGAGGAATGAATCAACCACCTTCCGGACGCATCCGTGCGTTAGGCGGTCGGGAGGTGGTTAAATAGTCCTGGCTGGTGAGTCACATGACATGGCTGGCGTCACGTGACTCACAGCAGCCCAACTCAGCCGAGCACGATCATCATTATCGGCGCTCGGCTCTCCTGCAGCTCGCCTGCTGTCATTGAGACGAGGAAGCAGGCTATGTCTCTGTCCCTCTCCTTGCGCAGGGTAATGGCGGTGCTGCGAAGGAAGAACACGTTGCCCGCCTCTCGTTACAGTACACCCCCTTCTACGAGGGGCCACTGGACCCAAAGTCATAGGGTTGGGTTTCTCCAGATGAGCCAGATGAAACCTTTTCACCAGTCTGGCAGCATGTAACTTACTCATCGGCATCCAAGACCTCTCTTCTGGCCCGAAACCCTTCCAATGCACCATATACTGGAAGGAATCTGGACCTTTCTAACATCAATAATCCTAATCCTAATAATTAAACCTAAGCCACTAAGCCAAGGAAGTGACACGCACCAGGAACAAACAGCAAGCATGCTGTGGCAAGGGCTGAGAGCAAACTGTGGAGCAGATTCAGAGCAACGGCACCCACACAAACAGAGCCCAGGACTGGAGCGGTGAAATGGGAAGCACCAGCCGCAGATTACCGCTAAACATATCGCCCAGAACCGAGGCGGTAAGCAGGGGAACAGCCGCGCACAGCAGCCGCTGTTACACCCCTCAAATGAACCCTCTAGTTATTCCATCAAATACTTTAAAAATACCCTTAGATATCACAATTGGTGAATTTTGAACGATAAAATCTGGGGAAGAAAGATCATCTTCATCAAACTTATCCTACTCATCATAGATGGTGGAATCCTACTCCATATATTAATCTTCCCCCTAATTCTATTCACCAAAGGGAGAACATTTAAAGGGATTTTCTCATCAGGATTTTAGCAACAGAGCTTTTCACATTAACACATCAGTCTCCTCGATTTAGTTTAAAATATACTAGTCTTACTGCCATATGTCTTGTAATTTCTGTAAAAAAAAACAACGCTTTTTTCATATGCAAATTACCTTTCTAAGGAGCTCAAGGGGCTGTCCCTTTGGCGGTTGGAGCCCAGCAGCACCTATTCTCTTGAAGCCCAGCACCGCCCACTGCTAATTATTCACTCCTTTCAACACTGACGTCATAGTTCGCCGTAATCTCGCGCATGCTCCCTGAATCCACTCGTCAGCGCTCGTGCGGTGTCCTGGCAGCAGCCACAGCGAACAAAGCGCCCATGCACCAGCTGCCAGCGTGCCTCCTTTCCTGCAGCTCGGTCCTTCGCCTGTCAGGGATCTCGCTCCGCTCTTCATTTCCTGGTCGAGCAAAGTGCGCAGACAGCTGGCGCATGCGTGTTTCGTACGCTGAGGCTGCTGCCAGGACACTGCACAGGCGCTGACAAGTGGATCCAGGGCGCATGCACAAGATTACAGCGCACCAAAACAATGACGTCAGCGATGAAAGGAGTGAATAATTTGCAGTGGGGCGGTGCTGGGCTTCAAGAGAATGGGCGCTGCTGGGCTCCAACCGCCAGAGGGACAGCCCCTTGGACTCCTTAGAGATGTAATTTGCATATGAATAAAAGCAATTTTGTTACAGAAATGACAAGACATATGGCAGTAAGACTAGTATATTTTAAACTAAATCGAGGAGACTGATGTGTTAATGTGAAAAGCTCTGTTGCTAAAATCCTGATGACAGAATCCCTTTAACTCAACATATGTATTTACATCTACTGTGATATACACCCCTTAATATTTAATACTTCCTTCTTTCCCTATTACTTTTACCCCTGTGTTTATTCTCCTCTGATCATTCCCAGAGCCATTACAAGTGATTTATCCCAGTTTTATCTTCAATACTGAAAAATATCCAAACGTGTGAAAAGCTTTCATAACTTCCTCCACTCCAGTATCCAGATCCCCAAGAAATTTTAAAATATAGTCCACATATAGTGCAATTTTTTCTTCAATATTACCGTATTTAAACCCCTGTATCTTTCTATTTTCTCTTATCAACATAGCTAATGGTTCTATTGCTAATGCAAAAAGCAGAGGAGATGGGGGACATCCCTGCCGAGTTCCTCTAGTAAGGGAAAACGGCAGGGACATTTCCCCATCTACCGATACCGTTGCCCTAGGATTCTTATATATTAACTTAATCCATTTTATAAAATTCTTCCCCAAACCAAAAGACCTAAGTACAGCCCATAAATACTCCCATTCAAATGCCTTAACTGCATCTAAGGCCTCATGCACACGACAAACCGGAAGCCGCAAACCGCGGATCCGCAAAAACCGGAAGCCGTCCGTGTGCCTTCCACAATTTGCAGAACAGAACGGGCGGCCCATTGTAGAAATGCCTATTCTTGTCTGCAAAACGGACAAGAATAGGACATGTTCTATTTTTTTGTGGGGCCACGGAACAGAGCAACGGATGCGCACAGCACATGCAGTGCTGTCCGCATCTTTTGAGGCCCCATTGAAGTGAATGGGTCCACATCCGAGCCGCCAAAACGCCCGCTCGGATGCAGACCCAAACAACGGCCGTGTGCATGAGGCCTAAAGAAAATATACCTCCCCCCCATACCTCCTAAAGAAACATTCAAAACCCTTCTAATATTGGTCTAAAGATTCCTTCCTGGAATAAACCCAGTTTGGTCCTCAATTATATCACTTATTATTTTCCCTGACCTATTTGACAAGACTTTTTTGCAAGTATTTTCACATCAATATTAAAGGGTTTCTGTCATCACAAAATTCGTAATGTAGCTGGCAGTGGCATAGCTAGAAATGACTGGGCCCCACAGCAAATTTTTTAATGGGGCCCCCCTCCCCAGTAATTTTTTTGCAACCCCTTCCTTTCATGCCGCCCCATTCCTGTGGCTACTAAAGATCGCTCTCTCAGACCAGTCCCGGCAGCTGTTCCATGCATTTTCTACACTGTCTATACTGTCACTGTATATAATTTCATTGTGTAATACTGTTGAGGCGGCCCTGACAAAGTCTTTTAGTCCTCCTCCTCCTGGATGGCCCTTTCTGGGTCAGGGCTCCAAAGCAGCCGCTTACCCTGCTTACCCTGTAGCTACACCCCTGGTAGCTGGCTGACATTAGCGATGTGCTAAGTGTCAGCAGTACATACCTGTAACTTTTATCTGCCTACATGCCGCCGTTCGCCACTAAATGGGATGGCGCAGGCGAGGGATTTTACTTTCAAATCTCAGAGCAGAGATGTCCATCAAACCAAAATGGGCGTGCCGAACAGTGAGGAGACGGGAGACGGAGCTTCTAGGTGCTGCAGCAACGCCCCAATAGCACCTAGAGGCTCATTTGCATATTTTAAAAGTTCGTTTTCTGGGCGAACGGCGGCATGTAGGCAGATAAAAGTTACACAGTTATGTACTGCTGACATTAGCACATCGCTAATGTCAGCCAGCTACATAACACATTTTGTGATGACAGAAACCCTTTAAAGGGACACTGACAGACCCAATAAGCATATTTAGGTATATATATGACAGTACAGGTCTTCTAATGTGTATTAAAATCATATAAGTATACCCCCTGTCCACCTTATAAATACAGTAAACTCATGTTTTATAACCTGATAGAATCGTCTTATTTCTGCCCAAGGGGCGGCGTTTCAGCTTCACTTGCGC
The DNA here is from genome assembly GCF_905171765.1 of Bufo bufo. Lineage (NCBI taxonomy): Eukaryota > Metazoa > Chordata > Amphibia > Anura > Bufonidae > Bufo > Bufo bufo. The sequence goes on from NC_053394.1 coordinate 320,340,009, forward strand.
CCAGCCAGCCGCCCCCCAACCGCCGTTTTGAAGCGCCGCCCAGCTCATCAATATTCATTTCGCTGATGTGTTTGAGAGCAGCGCTCTGAAGCGCTGCTCTGAAGAGTGCCCGGCGCAGGCGCAGAACGCAGAGGCTGAAGCGGCCTCAAAGAAGCAGAGGGGACGCAGGCGCGGTGTGATCCCGGCCAGTGAGGGTGCCGGGCGCATGCGCTGAAGATGAAATGGAGTCCGATGCCCATAGCTTTGTATTGGGCATGCGCCAGATCTCGTAACGTCGGGGACAGCAGAAGCCGCCCAGCGAAGTGAATATTGATGAGCTGGGCGACGCTTCAAAACGGCGGTTGGGGTGGCTGGCTGGGCGCAAGTGAAGCTGAAACGCCACCCCTTGGGCAGAAAGAAGACGATTCTATCAGATTATAAAACATGAGTTTACTGTATTTATAAGGTGGACAGGGGGTATACTTATATGATTTTAATACACATTAGAAGACCTGTGCAGTCATATATATATAGCTAAATATGCTTATTGGGCCTGTAAGTGTCCCTTTAAGAAGTGATATTGGCCTATAAGATTTGGGTTCCATAGGGTCTTTATCTTCTTTAGGTAAAACTATAATTGTTGCTTCCTCCATTGACTCCGGTAGTTTCCCTATCCTATTAGCCTCGCCCAAAATTTCCAACAACATCAGCAACAACTCCTTCCCCAATTCCTTATATATCTCAAAGGGAAAGCCATTATTTCCTGGAGCTTTCCTTTCCTTTGCAGATTTCACTGCTATATAAATTTCTTCTAAACTAATTTCTCTATCAAATTCTATTTTTTGGGCTTCTGTGATCTTAAATGTAATCTTATCCGAATAACTTTGAAGCTCTTCCTTATAAGGCTACTTTCCCACTAGAGTTTTTGGCGGATCTGTCATGGATCTGCAAAAACGCTTCCGTTACAATAATACAACTGCATGCATCCGTCATGAATGGATCCGCTTGTATTATGTCTTATATAGCCATGACGGATCCGTCTTGAACACCATTGAAAGTCAATGGGGGACGGATCCATTTTCTATTGTGCCAGATTGTGTCAGAGAAAACTGATCCGTCCCCATTGACTTACACTGTGTGCCTGGACGGATTAGTTTGGCTCTGCTTCGTCAGGCGGACAGCAAAACGCTGCAGGCAGCGTTTTGGTGTCCGGCTCCAAAGCGGAATGGTGACTGAACGGAGGAAAACTGATGCATTCTGAGCGGATTCTTTTACATTCAGAATGCATAAGCGCAAAACTGATCCGTTTTGGACCGCTTGTGAGAGCCCTGAACGGAGCCAAGAAGCTAGTGTGAAAGTAACCTTATATTTTATCTTCGACCTATACAGTCGTGGCCAAAAGTTTTGAGAATGACACAAATATTAGTTTTCACAAAGTTTGCTGCTAAACTGCTTTTAGATCTTTCTTTCAGTTTCTGTGATGTAGTGAAATATAATTACACGCACTTCATACGTTTCAAAGGCTTTTATCGACAATTACAAAGAAAAAGAATATGTATTTCACCATAGCGATGTGCACCTGCATATAGGGTTGTGCTGATTGAATCCCCCACATTTTATCGACAATTACATGACATTTATGCAAAGAGTCAGTATTTGCAGTGTTGGCCCTTCTTTTTCAGGACCTCTGCAATTCGACTGGGCATGCTCTCAATCAACTTCTGGGCCAATTCCTGACTGATAGCAACCCATTCTTTCATAATCACTTCTTGGAGTTTGTCAGAATTAGTGTGTTTTTGTTTGTCCACCCGCCTCTTGAGGATTGACCACAAGTTCTCAATGGGATTAAGATCTGGGGAGTTTCCAGGCCATGGACCCAAAATGTCAACGTTTTGGTCCCCGAGCCACTTAGTTATCACTTTTGCCTTATGGCACGGTGCTCCATCGTGCTGGAAAATGCATTGTTCTTCACCAAACTGTTGTTGGATTGTTGGAAGAAATTGCTGTTGGAGGGTGTTTTGGTACCATTCTTTATTCATGGCTGTGTTTTTGAGCAAAATTGTGAGTGAGCCCACTCCCTTGGATGAGAAGCAACCCCACACATGAATGGTCTCAGGATGCTTTACTGTTGACACAGGACTGATGGTAGCGCTCACCTTTTCACCTTTTCTTCTCCGGACAAGCCTTTTTCCAGATGCCCCAAACAATCGGAAAGAGGCTTCATCGGAGAATATGACTTTGCCCCAGTCCTCAGCAGTCCATTCACCATACTTTCTGCAGAAGATCAATCTGTCCCTGATGTTTTTTTTAGAGAGAAGTGGCTTCTTTGCTGGCCTTCTTGACACCAGGCCATCTTCCAAAAATCTTCGCCTCACTGTGCGTGCAGATGCGCTCACACCTGCCTGCTGCCATTCCTGAGCAAGCTCTGCACTGGTGGCACTCCAATCCCGCAGCTGAATCCTCTTTAGGAGACGATCCTGGCGCTTGCTGGACTTTCTTGGACGCCCTGAAGCCTTCTTAACAAGAATTGAACCTCTTTCCTTGAAGTTCTTGATGATCCTATAAATTGTTGATTGAGGTGCAATCTTAGTAGCAACAATATCCTTGCCTGTGAAGCCATTTTTATGCAACGCAATGATGGCTGCACGCGTTTCTTTGCATGTCACCATGGTTAACAATGGAAGAACAATGATTTCAAGCATCACCCTCCTTTTAACATGTCAAGTCTGCCATTTTAACCCAATCAGCCTGACATAATGATTTCCAGCCTTGTGCTCGTCAACATTCTCACCTGAGTTAACAAGACGATTACTGAAATGATCTCAGCAGGTCCTTTAATGACAGCAATGAAATGCAGTGGAAAGGTTTTTTTGGGATTAAGTTAATTTTCATGGCAAAGAAGGACTATGCAATTCATCTGATCACTCTTCATAACATTCTGGAGTATATGCAAATTGCTATTATAAAAACTTAAGCAGCAACTTTTCCAATTTCCAATATTTATGTAATTCTCAAAACTTTTGGCCACGACTGTATAATTTTAGATAATACTCCCTAAACACATCCACTATCATTTTTGGATTTTTAACAACTTGTCTTTGATCATTCTTAATTGCATGTATCATTATATTCTTTTTTTATTTTTTTATTACATTTGCTAATACCCTTCCAGACGTCTTCCCTTCCATATAATAATTCACCCCTTTTAAAGAACATAGACTTTCTCCATTTGTTGATCCCTCATCTCTTTTTGAACTATTTCCCATTTATCTATGTTCAATTTATTTGGGTTATACATACACCTATTTTTTGCCCTCATTAATTAAATTTTCCAACTTCTTAATTTCTATACCCTTTATTTTTTTCCATTAACTAATCTTATTACTTAATAATCCCCTTAAATAAGCCTTCACAGTATCCCATATTATCAGCTTATTAGTCGATCCCTTATTAAGCCTCATGCACACATCCGTGGAACACGGTCCGTGTGTTACCGGCCTGGATTTCTTCTTAATGCAGGAGCGCACGGCGTCATTGGTTGCTATGACGCCGTGCGCTTCCTGCTGCCGCCGCAGAACAGTAATACACTGGTATAGATCATACCAGTGTATTACTGTACTGCGGCGACAGCAGGAAGCGCACAGCATCATAGCAACCAATGACGCCATGCGCTCCTGCACTCAGAAGAAATCCAGGCCTAAACACACGGACCGTGTTCCACGGACGTGTGCATGAGGCTTTAGTCTGAAAAAACTGCCTCAACTCATCTCTTAATTCCTCTTGGATCTTAGTGTATATTGGTATACAGCGGCTCACCCACCTATTCCCCAAGTACCCAGTGCTCACTCCACGGATTCACCCAAATCCGATTGAGAAAATGCAATAAAGAAACAATTGTTGGAGGGCACTCAATTACCTGACAACATCAGACAGGGTGTCAATAAACCTATTTAATACTCATAAAATAATCGCTAACATCAAATAATCGCTAAAAATATTCGCTAAAAATATTCACTTAAATATTTGCATGAAAAGTACACATAAAATAATCGCCTATGATACTCAGGCGGCAATAATACCGTACAAAGAGACCGTACATTTAGATTGCAGTTATAATCGGATTCTCCAACAGGATCGAATATATTATCTGAACATACCCCGATTCGAGTATATGTGTACACATTTCTTATAGTGTTGATGTGAATTGTGCATGCGATTATTTTATGTGTACTTTTCATGCAAATATTTTATGTGAATATTTTATGTGAATATTTTTAGCGATTATTTGATGTTAGCGATTATTTTATGAGTATTAAATAGGTTTATTGACACCCTGTCTGATGTTGTCAGGTAATTGAGTGCCCTCCAACAATTGTTCCTCTTGGATCTTTATTACCCTAAACCAATGTTTAAAATTAAAAATGATTGGTTTTCTTTTCAACCCCAGATCATGGATGAATGATCCGACACGCCCAAGGGAACATACTTAATTCTAATTTTACCTTGTTCCATCAGTTTTCTATTCCCAAGGACCATGCCAAGCCACGACCATGACTGATGAGTTTTAGAATAGCATGAAAATTCACACCCAAACGGATTATATCTCCTCCAAACATCTATCCATTCCAATTCCATTAATAAATTAGAAAACTCTGTATTATGGTGTTTATATGTTGACACTTTAGTGGACTTTCTATCCATAGATAGTTCGAACACATTATTTTAGTCCCCCACTGCCACCATAGGGTAATTTTGTTTATTCACCATATATTTATGAAGTATATCTAAAACTTCTGGCTTATACGGGGGTGGGCAGGGACATAAATATTTGCAATTACCATTCGTATCCCCTCTATCATACATGTTAAGAAGACATATCTGCCTTGATCATCCACTTGAGACTCAATATACTCATACTTTATTTTATTATGAATTAATATTGTTACTTCCCTAGAGTAGAAGGTATAAACTGAGTGATATCCTACTACTACCCATCTGTTAACCATCCACCCTACCGAGTCCCTGTCCAAATGCGTCTCTTGAAAGCAGATAATTGCCAGGAGATACCTCTTCACCCAATCAAAAATAGTGTATCTTTTTTGTTTATCTCTTATACCCCTTATATTCAATGAAACAATCCTAATCATTTATCTATATATAAAAAAAGAAAAATTCCATTCTCCTTTTCCCCGTGCCTTCCCTGCCCCCCCCCCCCACCCTCTCCCACTCCCCCCAACCCCCTTTCCTCCTTATTAGCACCCATATCCTACGTTTGAGAGCTCCTAAGACAAGCATGTATGCTCCCCTCCCCCCTTTAGTACCTTGTAGCCGCATACTAACTTATATCTATATTATGGGCCTTATCTCTATATTCCTTTAGCTTTAGCCCAATTATGTGCTTCTTCTGGTGTCTGAAAAATATAATTTTCGCTGGAAACATTAAACTATATTTCACTCTTGCCTTAACCTTCTTTTAATATCTTCATATTTGTGTCTTGCTTTACTTATATTCAAAGAATAATCTGGAAATATCATTCTTTTTTTACCCTGAATCTGAAATTTATCTGATGTCCTCATGTCTTTCATAATATTATTCTGATCTTTAGACATTAATAATTTAACTAAATAAGCTCTTGGGTTTTCTTCAGGTGGCCTTCTATGTACAGGTACCATATGGGCTCTTTCTACCATTAACAGGCCTGACAACGTTCCTTCCTTACAGTTTTCCACTAACCACTGTTGAATATATTTAGTACAGTCCTGCCCCTCTAATCCTTCTGATACCCCCGAACATCTCAAATTTGCTCTCTGTGTTCTATCCTACAGTTCATTTACCTTATTTTCTAATGCCATTTTTGTTGTTTTTAATAATGCTACATCTTTTTTCAAATCATAAATTACATCCTCAACTTCTGATATTCTTTCCTCCATTGTACTAATCCGGTCTCTAATTTTCCCCATATCATCCTTTATAAAACTCAGATCGGATTTTACCGTTCCAATTTGGCTGGCTACATTACCCATCATTCCTTCTAACTTTGTTACCGTTTGCAGTATTTGTTTAATTGTTTTTGCATCTAACTCCTTACTTTCAGCCTTATCCGCCTTTTCTCTCCCTTCTTCCTCTCCCCTCACAGCTATCTCAGAATAGAGTCTCCCTTCTTCTTCTCCCCCATTATGTCTAAATTTCGGTGATTGTGGGGAGTAGCAGCTGACATATATTTATTTATTGCATTTTGTTTAGACCTTGACTCTAAACCCCTCCTTCTGCCAGACCGAACATTTTCTCCTTGTTCCTCTTTTTTTTTTGCTGGCATTTACCCTTCCTTCTCTCTACTCCCCCCTTCACCCAACAAAAAACCAAACAAATAAATAAATTTTTCTCTCTTTTTAATTATTTTTTCTTCTCTTCCTTTTCCCCTTCCTGGCAATGGGTATTAACAGAGGTTTCAGGAGATTAGAAGAACTAGCATATTTCCATTATTCAAACTATTTAAAAAGAGGTTCACTCAAAAAAGCAAGAAGTTGGTGATTCTTCTTCTCCAAATCACAGGTTTCAGCATACACTTTCAGCGCCACATCCACAATGACATATGTCATATTAAGAAACTTAAGGGAAATAGCGGCACTTAGCATATTTCAATTAGTCAAGCTCTTTAGGAGAGAGTTCACACACACAGTGGTGGCGATTAGTGATGATCGAGCATGCTCGGCCGAACACTAGTTCGGCTCGAGCATCTCAAATCTCTGCACTTGGCGATATTCGGACGAATACTGCATGTGCTCGAGCGCAATGCTCGAGTCTCTGCCCCGCACGTTTCTTGCCTGCTACGCAGCCATTAAACGTGCAGGTATGTACTGTCCTCACTGTAATGCCGTAGCCATGTTGGCTGCTGACATTACAGTGATTGGCTGGCCGGAACGCGTATAGCATGTTCGGCTCATTCTTAGTCAGGGAGAGCTGTGCTGAGGAAGGGACAAACAGTGTAGGGAGTGATTTAGGAATATTTTTACCACCAAAACTTTTCAGAGACCCAAAAGTCCTTCTAAGGACTATTGTGTGTGGCAGCAATATCTATTTTTAGTGCACCCTGTGCTAAATAGCGTACAATAGTTAGGCCGCTGCAGACAGAGACATTAGCTGCGCCACATCTCTGGTGTAAAGTGTGCACATCCCCAAAAAATCTGTGACATCCAGTGTACTTTTTCCATAGACGGTGTCCGCTGCGGACAGTGACATTAGCTGCGTTACATCTCCTGTGTAAAGTGTGCGCATCCAAAAAATATCTGTGACATCCAGTGTCCTTTTTCCGTAGACTGTGTCCGCTGCGGACAGTGACATTAGCTGCGCCACATCTCCTGTGTAAAATGAGCGCATCAAAAAAATATCAGTGAAATACAATCTACTTTTTCAATAGATGGTGTCCGCTTCTGACAGTGACATAACCAGTGCCACATCTGCAGTGTAACGTGTGCACTGATAAAGTTTATCTGTGACATAAAGTGTACTTTTTCATTAGACAGTGTCCGCTTGTGACAGTGACATTACCAGCGCCACATCTGCAGTGTAACGTGTGCGCTGAAAAAATGTATCTGTGACATACAGTGTACTTTGTGAATAGACGGTGTCCGCTTCTGACAGCGTCTACGCAAAAAAGTACACTGTATGTCACAGATACATTTTTTCAGCGCAAACGTTATGCTGCAGATGTGGCGCTGTTATTGTCACAATAACAGCACCACATCTGCAGCATAACATTTGCGCTGAAAAAAATTATCTGTGACATACAGTGTACTTTTTTGCGTAGACGCTGTGGACAGTGACATTACCGGTGGTACCTCTCCTGTATAACGTTTCCTCATCCCAAATACCTGTGACATTCCCTGTAATTTTTCATTAGCCGCTGCTGACAGCATTGACATTATCTGCGGGATATCTCCTGTGTGACGTTTCTATATCCCAAATACCTTTTTAAATTTGTTTTCGCATACACTTCCAAATCCTACGCTACTGTACGTGTGACAGACTTTCAATCATATATAACATTTAATATGAAGAAGGCGAGCAGTAAGGGACGGTACAGTGGCTGTGATGCTGATGGTGCACGCAGAGGCTGTGGCAGGCGCAGGCACGATGAAACTGGGCCTGCTGCCAGAGCACAATCATCCACGATACCTAGTTTCATGTCCCAGTTTGCAGGGCGGCGCAGGACACCACCAGTCAGACCAGGTCAGTTGGATTGCAGGGCGGCGCAGGACACCACCAGTCAGACCAGGTCAGTTGGATTGCAGCAGATAATGCTTCCAGTCGGTTAAGCACCACCCTGTCTTCCACCAAGTCCAGTTTCAATAGCTAAGAGTCTGCTCAACCCAATCCTTACCCCGATCCTCTTTCCTCCCACCATGGAGAGTCTGGGCAAACAAGTGATCCCACACTCGGATATTCCGAGGAGCTCTTTTCAGCGCCATTCCTTGATTTGGCCCTCTTGCCAAGCACTCTTGAAGAGGGACAGATCTTGTGCCCTGATTCCCAAACTCTTGAGCATCCACAATCACAAAAGATGATGGTGGGGAATGGCAATTACTGTTTAATGAGGTGGATGATGATGAGACACAGTTGACAATAACTCAACAGCAATTACTGTCTCAAGAAGTTGATGATGAGGATGAGACACAGTTGTCAATCACTGAGGTAGTGGTTAGGTCAAGTCAGGAGGATGAGCAGAGAGAGGAAGTGGAAGAGGAGGTGGTGGACGATGAAGTCACTGACCCAACCTGGGAAGGTGGAAAGCCGAGCGAGGACAGCAGTACAGATCCGTCCACATTGACTTACATTGTGTGTCAGAACGGATCCGTTTGGCTCAGTTTCGTCAGACGGACACCAAAACGCTGCAAGCAGCGTTTTGGTGTCCGCCTCCAAAGAGGAATGGACATGGAACGGAGTCAAACTGATGCATTCTGAGCGGATCCTTTTCCATTCAGAATGCATTAGGGCAAAACTGATCCATTTTGGACCGCTTGTAAGAGCCCTGAACGGATCTCACAAACGGAAAGCCAAAACGCCAGTAGCCTTAGTTAGTAGGGGTTAACAGTAGGAGCTACCGGAGATTTCAGGGGAGTAAATTTAGCTTTGTTAGCTTAGCAGGAGTTAGCAGTAGATATTAGCAGAGGTTTCAAGAGAGTAGCGGCACTTAGCATACTTCAATTAATCAAGCTGTTTAGGAGCAAATGTACACAAGGAAACACAAAAATAGCAATTCTTCTCCAGCTCACAGATTTCAACATACAATTTCTGCGCCACATCCGCAATGCCATATTTCAGACCTGTTTTAACGGTCACTCATTGTGTTAAGTTCAGCTTCATTAACTTAGTTAGTAGAAGTTAACAATAGGAATTAACAGAGCTTTTAACGGAGTAATAAGACTTAGTGTAGTTCAATTAGCCAAGCTGTTTAGTAGCAGGATTACTTAGTGGGGTTAGTTCATCTTGTTCATATTCCTATAGTTCATTAATTTACTCAATCCCCAGTCCTCTAGTCGCTTCCACTCTGCCTGCTTCTTATACCACCTTGTTCTCCCTCAGATCTCCTTTCAGACCCCGCACACCTCCTTCTCAGATGTGCTAGCCTGCAGATTGTGCATAGCAACTAGGATACACAACAGTAACCCCCAATTACCATAGCTTGCTTCTCCTTTCCCCTCTTCTCCTTCCAACCATGAAGACATACGGCTTTTCCCCTGCTAACCCCGCTCACAGTCAGGCTTTCGTCCTCTTTAGCTCCCCCTACTTTGCAACACACTCCCCCTGCACCGCCGGATACCTCAGATGGCTCCCACCTTTACTCCCGTAACTCCTGTGGCTCCAGGCTGAATCCTGCTGCCTCCTCGCAGCCCTGCACCGAGGGAACGCACCCGGCCCTCATAAGGTCCTCCATACGGACAGCTCAGGACGTGGGGGGTGGAGCTTAGCGTCCTACATCAGACGCTCACCATGCCGACGCCCCAGCTAGTGACCAAGATTGCTCAGGTGCCTTCCTGAGGCAGAAAGCGCCTTTAAATACTTTCTGCAATCCAGCCATAGGCTGGGGAGATAGAGGGCGTGTACGTGCTGCCTCACAAGGGAGGAGAGACACGCCCATGCAAGCCCTAAGTCCAAATGCACACGGCCGTGTTCCGCGGCCGAGAGCGGACCGTGGTATGCCGGGCTGGATTCCTGTTCAGAGCAGGAGCGCACAGCGTCATTGGTTGCTATGACACTATACGAGTGTATTACTGTAGTGCAGCGGCGGCATGAAGCGCACGGCGTCATAGCAACCAATGACGCTGTGCGCTCCTGCTCTGAACAGGAATCCAGCCCGGCATACCACGGACCGCTCTCGGCCGCGGAACACGGCCGTGTGCATTCGGCCTAACAAACAGTACAGAACTCAAGCAGGAAGCTCTGGCATGGAGCACAGAAACAACAGTTAAGCTATCTACTGCCAACGCTTGTCAGCACGGCAAATGGCAACAGGAGGGAAAGAGGAAGCTCGGCGCCCCTGCCCGTAGGTAGAGGCATCAGCGCCGGCATGGACCGTTGGGCTAACATTAATAATTTGGCAAAGTCGCATGCAAAGGCCTACAAACAATAATCCAGATGGAGTTGGATTTTATTGCAACTGTTGAGTCACAGTATCAGTATTTCGCATCATGACCTCATTGGATGCAAAGTCTTCATGTTGTGTGACACATGTTGCTGTATAGCCCCAGCCTTATTTAACATTTTACCTGTAGGTTATTCTGCTATTTGACTTATTTAACAGTGAACATAAAAGAGGATCATCAACAAACCCCACGGCTGATCTAATTTATGCTCAAGAATAAGCAGACAGTGGGTCCTAGAGGTGTCCATACTCATTAGATACTTGACAAATGAAGCCAAAAACTAACGGACTTGTTGACAAAAATGTATGTGTATTTGCACCTTTGGATGAGTGATTCCATTTTATATCTATTTTTCACTCAGTTTCTGATGTCTAGTGGAATTACTGTGGGTATGTCGCTGTACAGGGCATGTAGCAATGATGAGCCTGATGCTTCTTCACCTCCTCCTATATGCTGGATTATGAAACTCCTCAGAAGGTGGAGGGAAGGGTGGTCCAAAAAGACTGAAGATGGTCTATTCCTCATACAATGTAGATTAATTTTTATAGCATAGGTATGGATTAATCATCCCTATTCAATATGAATCAATAGTTATGATACAACATAGCTCACCGAGAGGAGGGCTTAAACTCATGATGCCCTGTCCCTTATGAGTGATGTGAGATGGTTCCTACTTCAAGGAACAGGGAGAAAGCAGGTTTAAATGGGTAGTCTCACTTCAGCAAATAGCATTTATTATGTAGAGGAAGTTAAAATAAGCCACTTACTCATGTATTCTAATCACAGCAAGACCTCAGCACACGTCTTATCCGTGGCTTTTGTGGGTGCACGTCCCCTTTCAGACCCCTTCCAACCGAGGTGTCTATAAATGACTTACATCAGTGGTTTGGAGACAGCACACCAAGGACGGCATATACCGTAGCTTCAATTCAACATTTATTTTACCAGTGGTACAATCTCAGAGTAACATTTATTGCTTATTGCGACGTTTTGGGCTCAATTTGGTGCCCTTTATCAAGCTGGAATACTTACTAATGTATTGTTATTATCCATGTTGCTTCCTTTCCTGGATGGATTCATTTTTCCATCACATTATACACTGCTTTTTTCCATGGTTATGACCACCCTGCAAGTGGTGGTCATGCTGGCTTACTATAGGAAAAAGCGCAGGCCTCTCTGGTGGTCGGGACTGTGTGACCACACATGGACTAGTGCTTTTTCCTATAGTGTGCAAGCACAACCACCGCTGCTGGATTACAGGGTGGTCATAACCATGGAAACGAACAGTGTATAATGTGATGGAAAATGAATCGAGCCAGCAAAGGACGCAATCTGGATAATAATACATTAGTAAGTGAGCCAACCCCTTTAAGGGTCTTGCCAATTTTCTCTCATTCAAGTGATGAGAATGGGACCCGCACCTATCAGACAATGGGGGCATATCCTAGCGATATGCCCCCATTGTATAAGATGGGGTAACCCCTTTAAGTATCACGGTACTAAAAGCTTTCCTATACCAAAAGGCTAATGCTTATGATATTAATGTTCATCTGTTCCTGCACTGTTTAAAGACATAAATGAAAATTTGATCTGATTAAAAAAAAATATTAGTCAGACACATCCTAAAGGTCTCTTTACACTGGATGATATTACAGCAGATTGTTGCGAAGGAACAATCTGCTGCTCGCTGGTGGAGGAGACCTCTGCAATCTCCTCCGAGATGGGAAGGAGTGATCACTAATCCCATCGCTCTTCCCCATAACAACTCATTTTTTTTCCGGCAGCAGATCGTGTTTACACAGCACTATCTGCCGTTTTTTTGTGTTCGCACAAACATTCCAACGAGCATTTCACTTGTTCATTGAGTAATTGGTGGTACATTTACACCGCCAGATCATCAATAATGAACGTTACTATGAACGCTCATTAGGGATGATCTATGTGATTCTCGGCCTGTGTAAAGGGCCCTTAACTTGTTGTTCCTAATCATAGAGCATTTATGTGCAGCAATCATTCCCTCTTTATGGGCATTAATGATCACTACTGTGATTATTCATACACATACAGATTCATTGTTTGTAGGCTGCACATTTCTGTTTACACAGGGAAATGTGTTGCCCACAAAAAAATTATTTTACGTGCACCCTACAAACCAGCGTTTGCCTGTTGTTGGTTGGTTGACCACGGGGGAATTATCAAGAACGAGTGTTCATACAAATGTTCATTACCAATAATTATCACGATCTTCCGCCCATGTAAAATTCCTTTAGGGATCAAAAATCCTAGTCCTAGTAAGAAGACCAGGTACCAACCCTGATTCATCAAGCCACTAGACCCGTAATGCCTCAAACTTAGGGCTAATGCACATGAACGTATTTTTTTTCCATGTCCATTCCGTTTTTTTTGCGGACCGTATGCGGAACCATTCACTTCAACGGGTCCACAGAAAAAACTGAAGTTACTCCGTGTGCATTCTGTTTCCGTATGTCCGTATTTCCGTTTCGCAAAAAAATAGAACATGTCCTATTATTGTCCGCATTACGGACAAGGATAGTACTATTCTAGTATCTGTTCCATTCTGCAAAATACGGAATGCACATGGATGTCATCTGTATTTTTTGCGGATCCGTTTTTTGCGGACCGCAAAATACATACGGTCGTGTGCATGAGCCCTTATGGAACCTTTTTTCTCTTAGTATAAACTCTCTTTTCCAGCCTGATCATCCATTTCACCTTAAATGTAAATTGTTGCAGTATAAGAGGGTCAGCAGATTTCCAGAACTGAGCTATGACCTTCAGGCCTCATGCACACGACCGTTGTTGTGTTCCGCGTCCGTTCAGGTGCGTTTTAGCGTTTCAGGTGCGGACCCATTCATTTCTATGGAGCCGTTGAAAATGCAGATAGTGCACCGTTTCCCATCAGCGTCCGTGATCCGTGGTTCCAGTCCGTCAAAAAGATATAACCTGTCCTATTATTTCCGCGGAAAACGGTTCGCGGACCTATTCAAGTCAATGGGACCGCTAAAAAACGTGGAGGCACACAAGATTGTCATCCGCGTCCGCGTCCGTTTTTTTCCTATCATTTGCATGGCAAACCTGTCTTAGACTTTTTTTTTACATTCCTTTATGTCTGGTGGTCCTCCGAAAATAAAGGAAGACACACGGAAACGGAAACGGATCACGGAACAACGGAACCCCATTTTGCGGAACGGAACACAACAACGGTCGTGTGCATGAGGCCTTATGTTCAGTATCTAAGAGTTTTAAAGGAAATGTTTTCAATTTTTATGGCCTGTGCAAAAACTGCAGGATTTTATCTTTTCTGTTTAAATATATGGAATGCATGAAAAATTAAAAACAAACATCATCAAAAAATTCATTAATAATTTTGAACATCAAAAAGCGATTTAAACAGCGGCATTTTCTGATGACACATTCCCTTTGAGCACCACAAGCTTGAGGTCATTATTCACAGGTAGGTAATAGGCAAGGTAATTGCATAGACAGACCATTTTTGTTTTTACTGCCGTGCCCCCAATTCTGTATGTATATCCTGATAGAGTCTGCAGAATGTTAGTATAAATATATTGACAGATTTATACATTACTTTTAAAGAACTTGAATCAGAAGAGGACCCGAACAAGAGTATAACGTTTGGTGGACACAAGTCTCTGGTAACACTACACCATCTTGTATACCGTGCTTATTAATAATAGTCCCCTGTACATGGACTGTGACAGCCCATAATTAATGACAATTTTCAGAGGCGAGGAGACAAAGAAAGAGACTTACAGCAAAGTACACTGTGGTTCAAGCAGCGTAAAGCGAAAAGCGAGTTAAACAAAAGGCTACAGTAAATGCATACAAAGCTATGTTCATTCATAGTAGTTAAAGCCCATCAGCATAAAGTAATATATATGTCCCAACATTTTTGCTAATGTTAGTGCTGTGCAGATGGTAAAGGTTAAAATATGTGTATAGATTTAATGTGGTGTATAGTTTGTTGTGCAAATGAACAAATACAAAAGATACACACAAGCAGTGGACCCCACCCGGAAAGGACAGTGAGATGTTTGCATATCCTAGTCAAATTAGACCCTGATTAGGTCCTAGATCTGTCTGTCTGCTGTCTGACTATCTAAAAGAACCCTGATGTTATTTCAGTATAGAGAGGACCAAAATGAAAGGGATGATGGGAGACTTCAAGTATGCTCTATCCATAGTTTTCCATCATTTTCATTGGGCTTTCAGTGTAGAGGTGGCCACATGTGTTTGGTGATCTCTCAGATAAATGACCCATCACATCTGGATATGGATTCTAGTTCCTTTCAAAAATATCTGATTGCCTGGCATATTACATAGCATGTATTATCTACTATATATCATATATTATGTACTGTATCTATTGCAGCCACCTCACAGAGGGGAACTTTATGAAAAGATCGGCATTATGATATAAATCTTTGTGGATTGGATGTGCAGTAAGAGATGTGGATTGCACATGATCGTGTACTTGGTCTTCCAGATAACATTAGTGCTGTATAATCTCCCAAACCTTTAATGTGCAAATAGACTTGACGCAAGCTATAGAATATCAGACCTTTATGAATGTACATAGATTAAAGGATAGTGTTTATGGTTGGTCAGATACACTATCACACTGTTATCTAATGGGGTCTGCTAGTTCTCTGTCTTTGAGGTATGGGGGGGGGGGGGGTCTTATGTAGCTTCCACTCTACCACTATTATTCACACTTGCATGACAAATGTGATCATGTAGCCCCAGCCTTATTACTTATCTATGTCTAGACTGACATACTCTGGCACACAAAAGAATAAGACAATAGATGATAAAATGTTTTAACAACAAACATGTATAATAAGTCTACATAAGGGTTGTATTCAACTGCTAGATTTAGTAGACGATTGTCGGGAAGGAAGCGTTCCTTCCCAAGAATTTGCTGCTTGTTGGTGAAGGAGACTGCATGCAGCATCTTCTCCACGGTATGGGGAGGAGGGGGTCACTAATGTCATTGCTCATCCCCATACAGAATCATTTTTTACCAGCAGAAGAGCGTGATAAGGGTACTTTCACACTAGCATTTTTCTTTTCCGGCGCTGAGTTCCGTCCTAGGGGCTCAAATCCGGAAAAGAACTGATCAGTTTTATCCCTAATGCATTCTAAATGGAGAGTAATCCGTTCAGGATGCATCAGGATGTCTTCAGTTCAGTCTTTTTGACTGATCAGGCTTTTCAGAAAACCGTACCATGTTGTATTTTTACCTCCGGCCAAAAATCCTGAACACTTTGACTGAACGCCGGATCCGGTCTTTTTCCCATTGACTTGCATTAATGCCAGATCCGGCGCTGTGTGTTCAGTCAAACCGGATCCGGTTTTTGCATGTTAAACCCCAAAAATGTGAAAAAAAAGTTAAAGTCCATACATGGCGGATCCGTTTTTTCCAATGCATTTTTTCATTGTGATCAAAATCCTGATCAGGATTCAAATGTAATCCGTTTTCACACGTTTTTCCGGATCCGGCGGGCAGTTCCGGTGTCGGAATTGAACGCCGGATTTAAACAACGCTAGTGTGAAAGTAGCCTTAGATGGCACGATCTGCTGTCTGCAAACAATGATTGTTGTGACCTCATGAAAGATGCGAAACACTTGTTCATCCTGTAATCTGTGCCACTTTTATACCGGCAGATAATTACTAATGAAAGTTCCTACGGACGCTTGTTAACGATCATCTGGCCGATGCTCAGCCAGTGTAATACAGCCCTAAGGGTACTTTCGCACTAGCGTTTTTGTTTTCCGGTATTGAGTTCCGTCACAGGAGCTCAATTCCTGAAAAAAATGATCAGTTTTATCCTAATGCATTCTGAATGGAGAGCGTTCCGTTCAGGATGCCTCAGGATGCATCAGTTCAGTCCCTCTTACGTTTTTGGACGGATAAAATACCGCAGCATGCTGCAGTTTTCTCTCCGGCCAAAAATACTGAACACTTGCCGGATCCGGCATTAATTTACATTGAAGTGTATTAGTGCCGGATCCGGCATTAAGTGTTCCGGCAAAACGGATCAAGCTTTCCAGTCTGCGCACGCGCAGACCTTTAAAAAAAAATAAAAAATACCCGATCCGTTTTTCCGGATGACACAGGAGAGACGGATCTGTTATTTCAATGCTTTTGTCAGACGGATCCGCGCAGATTCCAAAGCAGAAAACTGCAGCGTGTTACCGTACCAGCAAAGAGTATGAGAAATTGACCTGCATCGCGGATTTCTTAATCTGCAGCATGTCAATTATGTTTGCGGTTTTAGCTGCAGATTTCACCCTTTTCCATGGGAATGGTGAGATCGGCCACAAAACCGCATCTAATCTGCACCAAAAAACGCTGTTAGAAGGGGCTTTTTTTTATTTCCAGAATACATGCCTTTAACATACAATATATCATTAGGACCAGAAGTCTCGCTTTTTGTTACTGTGAGACAGGCATTAGTGAACAATGGAGAGACTGCCGTCTGTGTAGCCACACATAACAATAGCGCACATATCTTACAAATGAAAACAGCTATATTTCACCCTCTATAGACCTTGTGCTACACAGTGTAATAATAAACAGGAACTCCATTGTATTGTAACACTCTGAATAAAATACAATTCTAAAAAAAAGGAGTATGGATACTTGCTACTACAAATTTGTCTAAATTTGAGGATTATAAGATTATGTATGTTCACACGTGGCAGATGTGTTGCATTCATTGCTGCAGCTGAATATTGGGCTGTTTCTGCAGCATGTTCATGTATCTTGTAGAAATCTGTCGGGCTACTGGAACTGTGCCGTTATCTTTAGGCTTCATGCACATGGCCGGTGTGTGCCCGTGGCCGTATTGCGGCCCGCAATACATGGGCACCGGCCCGTGTGCACTCCGCACCACGGATGCAGACCCATTCACTTGAATGGGTCCGCAATCACGGAGATGCGGAACAGTTTCTGATACAGATCTGTCTTGACCTTACCTCCCTCTATGTATACTCTTACATCAAGGAATTGTAGTTCTTCCTGGGAAACCGTCACGGTAAACTGAAGGCCCGGTACCCCCCTATTCAGATGTTGGTGAAATTCATTCAGTGAGTCAATGGATCCCCTCCAAATCATAAAAATGTTGTTGATGTAGCGCCACCAACACAGGACCCACTCCATAAATGCAGATGAATACACCAGTCTGTCCTCCATCTCAGCCATGAACATGTTGGCGTACGTTGGTGCCACGTTCGAGCCCATGGCCACACCCCGCTTCTGATGATAAAAGGTGCTCTCAAAGAGGAAATAGTTCCTCCTCAGGACCAACTCGAGGAGGTGGAGAACAAAGGAGTGAGCCCCGTGCCGGCCAGAGCCACATTGACAACATTCAAACCATATTCATGTGTGATAGACATATACAATGATACCACATCAAAGCTGACAAGATAAAACTGCGCTAAGCTAAAGTTACATAATTTGGTCAAGAAGTGACCGGTATCCCCTCGCCAGGACGTTGCGGCAGCAGCGGGATGACGTCATTGACATGCGCAATGCACCCTGTTAGACACCGATGTGGAGTCCAGTTGTATTATGCCTTGGCTGATTGCGACCATCTGATATAAGGTAAACACAGGGATTAATTATGCACTGATGTGTTTTATTGGATACCAGATTGTGTTCACTTTTCAATTATACAGATGACATCAGTGGGTTGTGGCTTCACGTGGTTTGGTCCCACCAATTGGTGGGAGGAGTTAATTTGACTATTTATGGTTGTTATAATCATGGTTCACAGGCTTGATAAAGGCTACCATGTAGCCGAAACGTCGTATTTGCTTTTTGTACACACTCATGGCCTCAGTAAAGGATATACCGGAGATGCTGCCGTAACCTCTCTTCTTTCTACTGTTTTTGACCCAAGTTCCTCCGTCATTCTTAGCTTTTTTTGACCTGTGTAATAGATGCGCATTAATAAACTTACTACTTTGTTCCAAAAAGTATCTGTCTGGTTCCTTCCTGTATATTATTTCAGAAGAAGAAGAAAGACCCCGGTGCCAGTGCTTTCCAAAACAAAGTGTTCTTTATTGCAAAGGCAAGATAAGAACAATAAAAGTCCAAATAATGCATTTTGGGGACCAGCCCCTTCTTCATTAGGCTACTTTCACATTAGAGTGTTTAGCGGATCCGTCATGGATCTGCAGAAACGCTTCCGTTACCATAATACAACTGCATGCATTCGTCATGAATGGATCCGGTTGTATTATGTATTCTATAGCCATGACGGATCCGTCTTGAACACTATTGCAAGTCAATGGGAGACGGATCCGTTTTCTATTGTCAGAGAAAACGGATCCGTACCCATTGACTTACATTGTGTGCCAGGACAGAACCGTTTTGCTTCGCACCACATCGCGGACAGAAAAACGCTGCTTGCAGCGTTATTCTGTCCGCGATGGCAGCGCAACCAAACGGAACGGAATGCATTTTGGTGCACTCCGTTTCGTTCAGTTCAGTTTTGTCCCCATTGACAATGAATGGGGACAAAACTGACGCGTTTTCTTCCGCTATTGAGATCCTATGACGGATCTCAATAGCGGAATTGAAAACGCTAATGTGAAAGTAGCCTTAGGACATGACGACTTCTGTTCTAATCTGAAGAAAAGCACATTATTTGGACTTTTATTGTTCTTATCTTGCATTTGGAATGAAGAATGCCTTGTTTTGGAAAGCACCAACTCTAGGATCTTTATTTTTTTTCCTTCGGCATCACCTACAAGTACACCCAGGCAGGTTCCCAACCTCAGGACAAATCCATGGGGCTCAGGAGCATGCCAGTTTGTGTACACACTAACCTAGGAAGAAGTGTCTGTACTTACATCTGATTAGAATTAATTCTGTAAAACTTCTATTGAGTATGAAAATGTCCTTGTAACAACTGACAAGTAATACTGTACTTTTCCACAAGGGGGCGTACAAATACTACTTCATGAGAACTCCTTTATACACTTGACAGTCAACAGTTCAAAACTAGGAGCCAGTCCATGGAATATAAGAAGTTGTTACAGGCACAGGCTAGGAACCAGCACAGCTATATGGGTTCTGAGTCTTGGAAATGTCATTTAAACCCTAAAATGTGGCCATGTTACAATCGTGTAATAAGCCACTGTCACCTGTCTCAGCCGGGCACGATAAGGTCATGTGTTCTGTCGCTGGATGTAAACAAAAAATGTTTCTGTTCATTGTCAGCAAGCAAAGATCTTACACAGGTTAAGGAATTGAAACACAAAGTATATTTAAAAAGTTTCAAAAACAATTTTGTTTGAAAAGAAAAGACGTGTACCACATTGCACAGCGCCACAGAATAGGACGCCATTACCGTGGTCCTTGAAGTTACAATATTAATTAGTACTGGGACGACCATTGTAAGTGGAAACCATTGTAACTTGAGTCCAGTCCAAAGCTCAAAAATGTCTGTCATCCCAGAATAAGAAAAAGTGAAATGAATGGGAGACGCGTCACACAAGCGCAGGCACTTCTATGGGGCTGACGGAAATAGCTGAGCCGGTGCGGCCGGACATGCGTGGTGCGCCATCTGGGACTTTGCGCGCTCCGTTCTAAAGCATAGGTAGAAACGGCACCTATCAGACATTGGGGACATATCCTAGCAATGATGGGAATAACTAAAACAGATAGAATAGATGCTGAAAGTTGGAAATGACTTTCTTTGGTGAGAGCAGGAGCTTCTTCTGGGTCTTGCATAGTACATACATGGACCAGAAAAATAAAAAGGAGCCGCCACTCAACTGGTAATTCAAGTTGCAGCTCATCCTGGCACAGATAGGGGGCAGTACAGAACATGTAGTATCGCAGGCCATGTTAATCAGTTGGATCTGTTTCTGAGACATTGTATGTTGAGTCTAGTTTCGATTTACCATGGCCCAGAAAAGACCGCTGTATGCTGAAAATATTGTATCCTGAGGGATCACGGCCTATAAATGATTAGCAATTTCTGTGCAGATTTATCATCTTTCCCTTTCATTGTCAGACTGGTCACTTGACTGTACTTCGGAACGAAATCTCTACAAACGTGTGCGACCTCCGGCTCTCCGGCTGTGGGGACACTACGACTCCCAGCATGCACACTTGGCGTTTCTCAAAACTCCCGTAGAAGTGAATGACTCTGGGAGTTGACGTTTCCCCACAGCTGGAGTGCCTGAGGTTGCTGACCCCTATGTACAGAGATGGCTGAGGAAAAATAAAAAAATTATGTCCTAGATGTCGGACTACCGACTAGAAAAATCCCACAGACCAATGAACCAACAGACATGGTTACCTCATATCTGTAGCCATCAATTGTGGATTATGTCTTTATCACTTCTACCCTCTGATATTAAACCGGACTTTATAAATGGCCAGCCCATGGTTGTGGCCCTAGAACCTGCACTTCAGTCACCAGATGGAGGACCACAGACTGCGGCTGCATGACCACGCTGGGAGTTGTAGATTCAAAGCTGACAACAGACCACTGTGGCTCTCTGGACACAACCACTGCAGCTGAGAAGGGAATGCTGGGAGTTGTAGTTACACAACAGACCACTGTGGCTCTCTGAACACAACCACTGCTATACACTGCGGCTGAGAAGGGTATGCTGGGAGTTGTAGTTGCACAACAGACCACTGTGGCTCTCTGAACACAACCACTGCAGCTGAGAAGGGAATGCTGGGAGTTGTAGTTACACAACAGACCACTGTGGCTCTCTGAACACAACCACTGCTATACACTGCAGCTGAGAAGGGAATGCTGGGAGTTGTAGTTACACAACTGGCCACTGTGGCTCTCTGAACACAACCACTGCTATACACTGCGGCTGAGAAGGGTATGCTGGGAGTTGTAGTTGCACAACAGACCACTGTGGCTCTCTGAACACAACCACTGCAGCTGAGAAGGGAATGCTGGGAGTTGTAGTTACACAACAGACCACTGTGGCTCTCTGAACACAACCACTGCTATACACTGCAGCTGAGAAGGGAATGCTGGGAGTTGTAGTTACACAACTGGCCACTGTGGCTCTCTGAACACAACCACTGCTATACACTGCGACTGAGAAGGGTATGCTGGGAGTTGTAGTTGCACAACAGACCACTGTGGCTCTCTGAACACAACCACTGCAGCTGAGAAGGGAATGCTGGGAGTTGTAGTTACACAACAGACCACTGTGGCTCTCTGAACACAACCACTGCTATACACTGCAGCTGAGAAGGGAATGCTGGGAGTTGTAGTTACACAACTGGCCACTGTGGCTCTCTGAACACAACCACTGCTATACACTGCGACTGAGAAGGGTATGCTGGGAGTTGTAGTTGCACAACAGACCACTGTGGCTCTCTGAACACAACCACTGCAGCTGAGAAGGGTATGCTGGGAGTTGTAGTTACACAACAGACCACTGTGGCTCTCTGAACACAACCACTGCTATACACTGCGGCTGAGAAGGCTATGCTGGGAGTTGTAGTTACACAACTGACCACTGTGGCTCTCTGAACACAACCACTGCTATACACTGCAGCTGAGAAGGGTATGCTGGGAGTTGTAGTTACACAACTGGCCCCTGGCATACATACAGTGCCACCACCTGTATGCTGTTTTATATAACCTCATTACTGTAAATAATCCCGTCTGCAGCCCGTCCAGTCCTCCCCACAGGACATGTAAATCTGATCAGGAATGGTAAAAGAACAAAAACCTCTCCACATACTGAGCGGCACCTAGCGGGTTAACAGGGCCGGGCAGGGGAGCGCACGGAGGGGCGTGGTCTCGTCGTGACGTCACATGACTAAGGGTAAGGCTTTGGAGGCTGTGGAGCCTGGGCAGAGCTGAAGTGTCTGTGAAGGAGAGCGGAGCTCGCTGTGTATGGCAGGCTATTGCTGGCTACATAGCCATATCGATATACACAGACTGTGTGCACAAGGTCAGTATGGCAGCTTTACAGTTCAGATTGTTATGTACATGCCCTTTAATAGCGATGCTATTTCCTTATTATTGGTATGTAACGCTTTACATGTGATCTGCTTGAAGCAAGTAGAAGACCGGTGACTGCTGCAGTGTCTTTGCTATGAGTAGCTTGCATTCTATAGTTTAATATATATCGAATTTTATCATAGGAGACTTGTGACTTTTGTATGTTGTGATGCTGCTAAACCCACAGCAAATCTAGAGCAGGTAATGCACCATCTCGTAGCTTGGTCAAGTGTACTATAGGTGATAGTCGGTAGTGCCTTTTTTCTGATACAATATGCATCAGTCGGTATGTTATGCATCTGTAGCACTCTTGGATGCCATTTGTACCCTCAGTGAATATACGCCTATGTGTTGTGCCTGGAATGGATGGGAGTGTTACTTCTGATGAGGAGAGTAATCCTATACCGTTGTCTTTCTCCCCATGACCATCCATTGCTGTATGTGTAGCGGTAGGGTGGCTGGCGTTATTTGGAGGACTTGTGATCAGAGAGATCTGTACTTCACCTGTGTTGGTCTGCATTTTAGTCTGCTGGGTCTATTGGAGGTTGGTGACTGTCTTTTACATAGAAGGGGGAAGATCTGGGATTTTCTTGTGTATATTTGTTTGTTCTATGAATTAATGGCGTGGATTGCAAGAACAAGCTGCAGAAATCAGATTTCATAGCTGTGCGGATAATTTAATCAGGGGAGCGCTTAAATAAATTGCAGTCGGCCTGAGAAATGAACGCCTGGTGTAGTCTGTCACTCACTACATATGGAAAGTCTTAAAGGACCAGCATCTTCTGCAGCAGTGTTCAGAGAATATCGCTAAATATGTCTCTAAGTTTCAGTTAAATTTACCTAAATCTTGTATGTGAACATGGGGAGAACATGCAGATCGCAACGCCTAGATTTCAACACAAACTCCATTGCTGCTTCTCTAGTGTTCCATCATCTTGCATTGGCACATAGGCATCCGCTTACTTCTCCATACTATTGTCCTTAATCTATAGAGCAAGAATCCGCCCTTTAAATTAAAAGCTTTCCTACAATATTGACTCACATTGCACTTCCCATTAAGCCATGTTATGGTGACTCCCAGTTGTCCGTAAGACCCACTGGTGTTTATTGCAGGCTTTCTTTACAGCTGACTGGCTTTTTTGACTAAAGGGCACCTGAGCCTGCAGCACATTCAATGTAGATACTCTTAAGCAAATTGCCCTTACTCCCAGGGATGGGGTTTTACTGTTGGGAGTCCCACCGAACTGCCTATAAGTGTAAGGTAAATTTGTTAAACATTAGCTTTTTCAAAGGCACAACAAGGGGAATATTCTCTTTACTGCTGCCCTTGGATACGGCAAACAAACAAGGATATCTTTCTTATGTTCACTGTGCTCAGGCAAACAAGCTGGTGTAGGATTCAAGTCCATGTTGTACGCTCTTATGTCTTCTCCAGAGGTTCTTGAAGCAGATGAGGGTTGTGCTGCAGACAAATAGCAGATGTATTGTGAGACTACTTTGATGTGAATTGTCTTTGTGGCAAAATACTTTGTTTCAAGAGACACTAATTTTGTGAATACCTGCAAGGTGCTAACCCAGGCATATTGTATACCTGCTCTAAGTACTTTGCATGTGCAAAGTCCTTAACAAACAATGACCTCAGCCTGATAGATGAAACCACTCTCTCAAATTTCAATGTTCACAAACCAGTTCTTGGACAGCCCTAAAGCAACTCTTGGTTGTTTAACTCTATGTTGTAGTAGGCTTTGTAGGTTCGAGTGTACTTCTCCATAAGGGACCAATATCTGAACTTCTTTGGTTCCATGCTGGTTTGATTGAAGGACTCTTTTTGTAGTCTGTGCACGTAGGCATTGTAACAGTGGGGGTGGGGAGAGGGCTCAAATTTCTTACCCTGCATGTTCTCTTTCAACCACCCCAATCCTCAGTTCTCCTTTTTTAATTATTTTTTTTATCAGTGCCAGATGTTGACTAATGGTCTCCTCCTCTTCTTTTTCCTTTCAGATAAGAATTTCAGAGTGGCATTAACACCTACCCATTTTGCTATGTGACTCCTTTTAAAGAACTCAAGTACCATCTTTAAAAAGTTCTCACGGGATAATACACTTAAAAAGCCATGGGGAACCATCTAACTGAGATCGCACCCAACACCTCGTTTCTACCTACACTTCAGACCCTACATGTGGTGGTTATAGGGTTGGACTCTGCTGGGAAGACCTCTCTTTTGTACAGACTAAAATTTAAGGAGTTTGTGAAATGTGTTCCCACTAAGGGCTTTAATATGGAAAAGATAAAGGCCCCAGTTGGGAATTCCAAAGCAATCACTTTTCAAGTCTGGGATGTAGGTGGCCAGGAGAAACTAAGACCCTTATGGAAATCCTACACCAGAAGGACTGATGGTATGGTGTTTGTTGTGGACTCTTCAGAGCAGGAAAGAATGGAGGAGGCTAAAGTGGAGCTACACAAGATAACCAGGACTTCTGAAAACCAAGGTGTGCCTGTCTTAATCCTTGCTAACAAACAAGACGTAACAGATGCACTCTCTGTAACGGAGGTGGAAAAGCTGCTAGCGCTCCATGAACTTGGTACATCTACCTTGAGTCATATTCAAGGTTGCAGTGCAATAGATGGCAGAGGTTTGCATCCAGGACTTGAGAAACTTTATGACATGATCCTAAAGAGGAAGAAGATGCTGAGACACAGCAAAAAGAAGCGGTGAATGCATTTGCCACATTTATCTTCTAAGTGTTCTATCAATAAAGGAGAACTTCACTGTTTTAATGGAAGTTTCCACCTTGCTACTGTATTAGCCAACTGAACTATGGCTCTGTAGTTTCTGGTAATGGGCCAGGCTGGTAAAATCATCACTATTCAGAAAAGTGTGTCTGCTGAAGAAGCCAGCACAACCTCACATGCAATCTATTTAAATTGGAATGAATCTATTTAGCGGTACATTTTGATAGGAGGATATGGACACCTGGGGGGAAAGTTGTTTTGTAGAAAACAGAACACGGGTTTGTTTTTCATGAACATGCAACGACCAAAGGCCTTGGATGACCTGTGCACATGAAGAACGCTGAAGGGACATTTACTTATTTAATAAAGACATGGGGTAGCATATACTGTTTATATACTTGATCACTCGCTTAGCATTTTTTTAAAGAGTATTTGGGTATTTTTAATCCCAAGTCTCCTTACCACAAAATGAACTGTTTGATTATTTTGTACAAGCCTTGTATGTTTGTAGGATGGTCACTTAAGTTATTTATAGTAAATAAATGAAAAGTAGATCACATCTGTCTTTTTTTGGTGGAATTATTCCAGAATGTTTAATTTTAATTCTAATCTAAGGTTTATTACAATATAAGATTATTACCTGGGTGCAATATTTAATCCAATTACACCACATTGCTCCTCGTGGCTGAAAGCACTGTCTGTCAGTGTAAGTTCAGTGTACTTGCAGTATCTCAGGGGTAGAAATGCTCAGATTTGGAACAGAGAACGTTTCAGTGAGTTTACTCATTCCATTAAACCAGCAGTGACTTGGGATTCTGTTAACACTAGCCGAAACCGGGCCAAAATTGAGCGTCGATAGACTATATACATATTGGTGCTCATTTAGTGCCTTTCACACTTGCTGATAAAAAGTGAAAGGGTGATGGACAATTATTACTACTGTTCGTTTTCCATTCACTTTGCATATTGTCAGTTCATCCTACAACGGGTAATGTGCTGCTGACAAACTTTGATTTTAGGTCATGCATGAAAGATGTGAACACCTGACAGAGCTTTGCAGGGTCATTGGCGGAACTTACACAGGCCATTTATCAGGATTGAGCATTCAGATGAACGATAGTGCCAAATAATTGGCCCTATCCTTAAAATGACTTCATTCTCAACATTGAGTTTTGGTGGTCCCAGACTCCAACTGATGTCGGTTTAAAATTGTGTGAAGAGAAACTTAAACTTTAATGTCTTCTATGCTGGAACCTGATCACTTGAAGCTACAGGCCCCAAATACTAATACAGCACTACTAAGAGGTTTGGATGACAACATGGCACCTTCTGATTTGTCAGATGTAGTGTTATCATGGAGATCCTTTTTTGGAACCTAAGACACATGTTCTGCACACATTACTGCCACTATACAAGTGAGGGAAAATTTAAATATGGTCACACGTGAAGCGTGTCAACCCCTTTTGGTAAGTTTCCTTTAAAGGCGAAAGACTCTCTTGGGTATTTATGATTTGCATCTTCCTCCATATTGGGTTAAATTATTTCTTCAGTTGGCCTTTTATTAAAAAAAAATTCAGCAGGTTTTTGTGATATATAATGGGTTAAAAATCACTCTGCAGTTTGCAGACTGTTCCTGAATTACATCAGCTAAAGCCTTATTTGGGCTGATAAGCATTTAGCTGTATAATGAGTTTTGTTTATGAAGTCAGCAGATCAGACATAAGGCTTCATATGAGCTGACGGAACTCGGCAGCGACTGCACATATACTGATTTATAAAAAAAAAATTATTACAAAAACTGCAGAAAAGACCAACTGAAGAAATATTTAACCCAAAATGATTAAAATGCAATCATTAAAAATTGCCCCGAACATGTCCATAGCCTTTAACTTGTGTCATGGGAGAAAATGTTCTTTTAGAGTCCATTCACACGTCCGTGGTGTACTGCGGATCCGCATTACACCCGGCCGGCACCCCCATAGAACTGCCTATTCTTGTCTGGAATTGTGGACAAGAATAGGACGATCGGGGGTGCACTCCAGGAATGTGGATGCGGACAGCACACTGTGTGCTGTCCACATCCATTCCTGTCCATAGAGAATGAATGGGTCTGCACCTGTTCCGCAATTCTGCGGATCATTCACAAACGTGTGAATGGACCCAAAATGTCCTTTTGAAGTCAAGTTTTATTTAAAGCACTAGTTGATTTATTCCCACCCAGCTCAATTTAGAAGTCTTCACAAGGTTGTTTTTCACTTCACCCTTCTGTATTATATATAAAATGACATAATCACTAGCATTAGGTGCGTAAGGTTTCTAATTGTGTTAACAGCATATTAATTATACCCTGTGACCCTTCCTTAGGTATTTCACAATTATCATAGATACAAATAATGTAGCTAACATGGTCTTGTTGAACCGGTACTGGGTTTGGTGCCTATAATGAGCATCTTTTTTAAGATGCCTATAATATACATATTTTTCCCCAGTCGTCTCCATGACAGCATACACTGACTTCCTCTGATGGGGCAGGAAAAAACACTAGCTTTAAAACCTCAACCCTTTCCCTCATCGCCAGTGTTATTTTCTGTCCTGTCAAGGAAGGAGACCAGAGGTGTGCTGGGAGCTCTGCTGGGTTCCTAACCTATTTATTTTTTTATCTGGATAAAAAAATAATAATTCTGAACTCTGCAGACCGGAGGTCGGTTCTGGCGGCCCAGCTCTTCCCTCCTCCTAGGTCTGTGCATGGGCCCCGTAACGGTGGCCCCGGCGAAGCTCCCTCCTGCGGCGGTCCATGTGTATGCGGAGTGGAAAGGCGGCTGGAGCGACGCTAGGACACGCTTCCCTCCAGCCGCCGAGTGATGTCAGGGGGCGACGGCGTGGCTTAGCGTCTTGAAGTCATGTGGAGCGTAGCAGGCGCTTGCCTAGCGTTTAAAAGCGTTCTCACCCCGCCTGCGGTGTCTGGCGGTCTGTGGACGGGAACTGGAAACATGAGTGCCCCTTCCACCACTGGCTCTGAGCCTCCCACTACTCTGGGTTCTGTGAGTAGCCTGTGTCAGGCACCCTCCTTATGTTATACTTACCCTGTAGTGGTTGACCCTTCTCTCCCTTGTATGTTGCAGGGAGAAAAGGAGTCTTCCTCTTCTGCCAAGGTTAAACCCAGGAAGTGTGGTCTCTGTTCCAAACGTCTACCTTCCTCTGGGTCTAAACCTTTATACAAGGAATGTACCGCATCTGTCAAGTCTGAATCGTCTAGTCTGCTGGAGGATATCAAGTCCATAGTTGGAGTGGAAGTTCAATCTGCCCTTGCTGCCCAGGATCCTCCCCATAGACCGGGTTCTTCTAGAGATCTTATGTATATGGCAAGTGAATCCTGAGACATTGGAAAGATCTCAAGAATCCATTGCAGATAATGAATATAAGAGATTCCCTTTTAATTCTGAGGATATTGAGGAACTAATCAAGGCCATTAGAGCTACAATCAGAATGGAGATTCCCAGGAAACCCAGATCTGTTCAGGAGGAAATGTTTGGGGGGAGAGGCAGAGGTATTCCCGATTCTGGATAATATACAGAAGATCATAAGAGCGGAATGGGACAAACCTGAAAAAGGCTCCTTTATTCCCCGTGGTATAAAAAGGTGGTACCCCTTTAAGGCAGATTGCACAGACTGGGAATCCATTCCCAGAGTCTGCTCCAGTGGCCAAGGTTACAAAGCGCATGGTCCCTATGCAGCGTCCCACTACGTGTGTGTACTGCTTAAAAGTACTTTTTGATCTCAACAATTGCATTGTACAGTATGGTATAACTTTGCTTTTATGTATCTGCAAAATCCCTGTTAACAGGCCTATTAGGTGTAATTTATACATCCTGCCACTAGATGGGGATAAAGTTCGGGTCCTATATATACCCAGGTCAGGCCTAGTGAGACAGGTCAGTTCAGATTAGTTACAGGTTCAGTTGGGACCAGAGGTCAGTGTGGAGATCAGTAAGTAGACTGATACTGAGAGTGAAAAGGTGCAGATTCAGCTCTGAAGAGAAGTTTTAGTCCAGAAAGGGACAAGAGAAAAAGGACAAATTTAAATACAGCCAAAGGATAAAAGCCATAAACCAGGCATAAAGGACCTTTGAGATATTCAGGTGAAGGATATCTTAGCCTCCGGCAACCTCACCAAAACTCCACTGACATTGAAATAACCCACTGCTCCAAAACCACGAAACCTAAGAAGCCTAGAGACAGTGGATTTGCAGAATTAACTCTGTACCATCAAGAGACTGCATATTTGTACTGCTGCAACCAAAAGACATCCAAAGTAAAAGTTGTGAGTTGCATCTTACCACTGTCTACCTCATTATTACTACCTATGGTTGTACCACCATTAACAGTACTGGCGTCACAACAAAAACCATCAAGGGACTCAGCCGCAACAAGCACCCTAAGCCCCCCCCTAACATCAAGGGCACCTCAACCACCATCTTGGCTGATGCTTCCTATCACAGAGCGTGCCCCGGAGGATTTTGTGCTGTCCACCTCAACACTGCTGCCAGCCCAGGGAGGCTTTCTGCTAACCGTGAGTAAACTGATGAACTGTGTGTTATATTAGTTGGCCCCTCATCGGTCCACCGTGCACCTCACGTGTTGCCCCTGCGACTGGCTGGCTGCACTTCCCTTTGAGGACGCTGCACAACTAAAAGACCCTATGGACAGAAAGGCAGAAAGCCACCTTAAAAAAAAAAAAAAGTGGGAAGCTACGGCTGCTCTTTTAAAACCCGGAATGGCTGCGACATGTGTAGCTCGTACCCTATCAGTGTGGCTGGAGCAATTAGAGCTCCACTTAATTAACAAAACACCAAGAGAGCAGATCTTGGACAGCCTTCTGCTGCTTAGAAAGGTCACTAATTTCCTAGCAGACATCTCCGTTGAGTCTGTTAGAGTACTGCTGTACGGGCAGAAAGTCTAACACCATCAGAAGAGTCCTGTGGTTGAAGGCCTGGTCCGGTGATATGACCCCTTAAAACAAATAACCTATCGCAGGTTCAAAATGGAAACTGTCAGATCCGCTGTGAAGCTCATCAAAAAGGGGGGCTATGATGGCCACAATAGACCTCAGGGACGCTTATTTTCATGTTCCAATCCATCCCCTATCCAGAAAATATCTGAGATTTGCAGTGAAGCTAAAAGAGAAGATTCATCACTTTCAATTCAACTGTCTCCCTTTTGGAATGTCTTATGCTCCTCGTATCTTCTTCAAGATTATGGCAGAAATAGTGGCCTAAAAGGGAATATAAATTATTCCATATCTGGACGATCTGTTAGTTATAGCAGAAATGTCGGATCTCCTACAAGCTCATCTTCAGGTGGTCCTCTCTCAACTTCAGAAACTGGGCTGGATAGTCAACTAGGATAAATCCAGTCTTATCCCGAACCATCAAAAGATATTTTTAGGCATCCTCCTAGATTCTGTCCGCCAAAAATCCTTTCTTCCATCCCCGAAGATCCAGGACCTAAGGTTAGGGATCCAACAATTCTTAAGAGAGCCATTTTGTTCGATCAGACAAGCCATGACTATTTTAGGTTGCCTATCTTCTTGTATTCCAGCTGTCGCCTGGGCCCAATTCCACATGAGGCCTCTTCAGGACCTCATTCTCAGGAAATGGAACAGATCTCAGTTAACCCTAGACCAGGGGATGTCCGTAACCAAAGAGGTGAAGACCTCCTTACAGTGGTGGCTCAGAGCCAAGAATCTGGAGTCAGGAGTCTCTTGGAGCCAGGAGGAGGTGCGGTCGTTGACAACGGACGCCAGTTCCTGGGGCTGGGGTGCCCTTACTGCCACAAGTTCCTTTCAAGGGACTTGATCCAAAGCTCAGAGAAGGATGTTATCCAACTACAAGGAACTTCGGGCTATATGGGAAGGCCTCAGAGCAACTCAGAGACAGTCCAAGAACCGTCCTGTACTAGTCCACTCGGACAATTCTACAGCTGTAGCCTTTATCCAACATCAGGGAGGTATAAGGCATGGTCACCTTCAGAATCTCTCAAAACTAATTTTTCTATGGGCAGAGAGGAACCTGAGGTCTCTGGCTGCAGTACACTTGAAGGGTTCTCTCAATCTTTAGGCAGACTTTCTCAGTCGTAAAGACTGGATCCAGGCGAGGGGTCCCTATCCAAGTTGGCCTTTCAGAGGATCCAAAATCAATGGGGCAATCCGAGTCTAGATCTGTTCACATCAGGAAGAAACCACAAAGTACCGCATTTCTTCTCACTCAATGCAAGAGATCCCTGTGTGGCAGTAGATGCCTTCACTCAGAACTGGACGTTGGGATTGGTTTATGCCTCCCCCCCCCCCCCCCCCCCAATTCTGATGATCCCAAGGGTTCTGCAGAAATTCCAATCCGAAGGTTGTGTCCTAATTCTGGTCGTCCCCTTTTGGCCCAAGAAGGGGTTGGTTCGGTCTCTTAAAATCCCTCAGCCAGGAGGATCCAATCCTGTTCTGCCCGAGGGAAGATCTCCTAATGCAGGGTCCAATCTATCATCCGAACCCCAGTCTTCTCAAGCCTGTCAGCCTGGTTACTGAGTAATCCATCCTCTTAGGTTTAGGTCTATCCCAGAGGGTTTTGCTCAGTTGAAAATCCAATACCTCTAAGGCATATCAAGGTGTGGAAAAAATTTGCATCCTGGAGTGGTGTTAGGTTTAACCAATCTGACCTCAATATCCCTCTAATCCTGGAATTTCTCAAGGACGTTTTGGGTCTCTCCCCAAATACTCTTAAGATATATGTTTCCACATTAGGTTCCCTATTTAACACCAGTCTTTGAGGTTTCCTGGGTTTCTAGGTCTTTAAAGGCAGCTGATAGATTGAAACCCAGAGTTAAAAATATGGTCGCTCCATAGAACCTGAATACTGTTCTACAAGTTTATCAGATTCCCCATTTGAGCCTCTACAATCCCTGACTATTAGGCCTCATGCACACGACAGTATTTTTTCACGGACCGCAAAACAGGGTTCCGTTGTTCCGTGATTTGTTTCCGTGTGTCTTCCTTGATTTTTGGAGGATCACCAGACATGAAAAGTGAAAAAAGTTTGCCTTGAAAATGATAGGAAAAAAACGGACACGGATCACGGACGCGGATGACAATCTTGTGTGCCTCCTTGTTTTTTCACGGACCCATTGACTTGAATGGGTCCGCGAACCGTTGTCCGTGAAAAAAATAGGACAGGTCATATTTTTTTGACGGACTGGAAACACGGATCACGGACGCGGATGACAAACGGTGCATTTTCCGAGTTTTCAACGGACCCATTGAAAGTCAATGGGTCCGCAGAAAATCACGGAAAACGGAACAACGGACACGGAACCCAACAACGGTCGTGTGCATGAGGCCTTAAGTGGATTACCCTTAAGACCATTTTCTTGGTAGCAATTTCCTCTGCAAGAAGAGTTTGTGAGCCTCAGGCTTTATCTATCGAAGAGCCTTTCCTTAGCGTGTTTGAAAACAAGCTCATATTCAAGTTAGATCCCAATTTTCTCTCCAAGGTGGTTTCTACTTTTCACAGGTCACAAGACATTGTTATTCCCTCGTTTTGTGCCAACCCCAAAAATGAGAAGGAAACAAAATTTCATAATTTAGATGTTAGAAGAAGTGTTCTATATTATCTAACTGTCACCAAAGATTGGAGGATAGAGAAAAACTTATTTATTCAGTTTTACGGCCCAAATAAGGGTAAAAAAGCGGCAAAAAGCTCTATATCCTGCTGGATTAGGTGTGCCATTTCTGAGGCCTATAGAGCCTCCAGTAAAGAGGCTCCTCCGTCGCTCAAAGCCCATTCAGTAAGATCCGTGTCTACTTCCTGGGCCGAGAGAGCCTCTGCGTCTCTAGAACAAATTTGCAGAGCGGCCACTTTGAAGAGGGCTCACACCTTCACCAAGCATTATAGAGTTGATGTATTTGCCAATGAGGATATGGCCTTTGGACGCAAGGTCCTAGGTGCTGTTGTCCCCCCCCCTAAAGTTTACTTTGTTAGTTCTTAGTGTGTGCTGTCATGGAGACAACTGGGGAAATGAGTATTACACTTACCGGTAATCCAGTTTCCTGGAAGTCTCCATGACAGCACATATATTCCCACCCTTTTGTTGATAATGTTACTTTAATTTATGTTCTACCCCTTTTCCTGGTTCCGATAAAATACACTGGCGATGAGGGGAAGGGGTGGGGTTTAAACATCTCTGTGTTTTTTCCTATCCTATCAGAGGAAGTCAATCTCATTGTGTGCTGTCATGAAGACTTCCAGGAAACTAGATTTACCAGTGAGTGTAATATATATATATATATATATATATATATATATATATTAGTGTCTTGCAAAAGTATTTACCCCCTTGACTTTTTTCGTATTTTGTTACATTAAATTTGATGTTTTGTTAATCTGAATTTTATGTGATGGATCAGAACACAATAGTCGAAGTTGGTGAAATGAAATGAGA
Source organism: Bufo bufo (assembly GCF_905171765.1). Taxonomy (NCBI): domain Eukaryota; kingdom Metazoa; phylum Chordata; class Amphibia; order Anura; family Bufonidae; genus Bufo; species Bufo bufo. Next base: position 320,373,893 of record NC_053394.1, read on the forward strand.
AAAATATATAAATAAACTATTATTTAGAAATAGAAACCAGAAAATTGGCATGTGCGTATGTATTCACCCCCTTTGTTAGGAAGCCCATAAAAAGCTCTGGTGCAACCAATTACCTTCAGAAGTAACATAATTAGTGAAATTACAGTCAGGTCAATAAATATTGGGACATCGACGCAATTCTAACATTTATGGCTCTATACACCACCACAATGGATTTGAAATGAAACAAACAAGATGTGCTTTAACTGCAGACGGTCAGCTTTAATTTGAGGGTATTTACATCCAAATCAGGTGAAAGGTGTAGGAATTGCAAAAGTTTGCATATGTGCCTCCCACTTGTTAAGGAACCAAAAGTAATGGGACAGAATAATAATTATAAATCAAACTTTCACTTTTTAATACTTGGTTGCAAATCCTTTGTAGTCAATTACAGCCTGAAGTCTGGGACGCATAGACATCACCAGACGCTGGGTTTCACCTCTGGTGATGCTCTGCCAGGCCTCTACTGCAACGGTCTTCAGTTCCTGCTTGTTCTTAGGGCATTTTCCCTTCAGTTTTGTCTTCAGCAGGTGAAATGCATGCTCAATCGGATTCAGGTCAGGTGAGGGACTTGGCCATTGCATAACATTCCAAATCTTTCCCTTAAAAAACTCTTTGGTTGCTTTTGCAGTATGCTTTGGGTCATTGTCCATCTGCACTGTGAAACGCTGTCCAATGAGTTCTGAAGCATTTGGCTGAATATAAGCAGATAATATTGCCCAAAACACTACAGAATTCATACTGCTGTTTTTGTCAGCAGTCACATCAATAAATACAAGAGAACCAGTTCCATTGGCAGCCATACATGCCCACGCCATGACACTACCACCACCATGCTTCACTGATGAGGTGGTATGCTTAGGATCATGAGCAGTTCGTTTCCTTCTCCATACTCTTCTCTTCCCATCACTCTGGTACAAGTTGATCTTGGTCTCATCTGTCCATAGGATGTTGTTCCAGAACTGTGAAGGCTTTTTTAGATATCGTTTGGCAAACTCTAATCTGGCCTTCCTGTTTTTGAGCCTTAGCAATGGTTTACATCTTGTGGTGAACCCTCTGTATTCACTCTGGTGAAGTCTTATCTTGATTGTTGACTTTGACACACATACACCTACCTCCTGGAGAGTGTTCTTGATCTGGCCAACTGTTGTGAAGGGTGTTTTCTTTACCAGGGAAAGAATTCTTCGGTCATCCACCACAGTTGCTTTCCGTGGTCTTCTGGGTCTTTTGGTGTTGCTGAGCTCACCGGTGCGTTCCATCTTTTTAAGAATGTTCCAAACTGTTGTTTTGGCCACGTCTAATGTTTTTGCTATCTCTCTGATGGGTTTGTTTTGGTTTTTCAGCCTAATGATGGCTTGCTTCACTGATAATGACAGCTCTTTGGATCTCATCTTGAGAGTTGACAGCAACAGATTCCAAATGCAAATAGCACACTTGAAATGAACTCTGGACCTTTTATCTGCTCATTGTAATTGGGATAATGAGGGAATAACACAGACCTGGCCATGGAACAGCTGAGAAGCCAATAGTCCCATTACTTTTGGTTCCTTAACAAGTGGGAGGCACACATGCAAACTGTTGTAATTCCTACACCGTTCACCTGATTTGAATGTAAATACCCTCAAATTAAAGCTGACAGACTGCAGTTAAAGCACATATTGTTAATTTTATTTCAAATCAATTGTGGTGGTGTATAGAGCCATAAATGTTAGAATTGCATCGATGTCCCAATATTTATGGACCTGGCTGTCTACCTGTGTGTAATCTAAGTGTCACATGATCTGTCATTACATATACAGACCTTTTTTGAAAGGCCCCAGAGGCTGCAACACCTAAGCAAGAGGCGTCACTAACCAAAACACTGCCATTAAGACCAAGTAACTCTCAAAACAAGTAAGGGACAATGTTGTTGAGTACAAGTCAGGGTTAGGTTATAAAAAAATATCCAAATCTTTGATGATTGCCAGGAGCACTATTAAATCTAACATAACCAAATGGAAAGAACATGGCACAACAGCAAACCTGCCAAGAGACGGCCGCCTACCAAAACTCACGGTGTGCAAGGAGGGCATTAATCAGAGAGGCAGCACAGAGACCTAAGGTAACCCTGGAGGAGCTGCAGAGTTCCACAGCAGAGACTGGAATATCTGTACATAGGACGACAATAAGCCGTACGCTCCATAGAGCTGGGCTTTATGGCACAGTGGCCAGAAGAAAGCCATTACTTTCAGCTAAAAACAATAAGGCATGTTGTGAGTTTGCGAAAAGTCATGTGGGAGACTCCCAAAATGTATGGAGGAAGATGCTCTGGTCTGAGACTAAAGTTGAACTTTTCTGCCATCAAAGAAAACGCTATGTCTGGCGCAAACCTAACACATCACATCACCCAAAGAACACCATCCCCACAGTGAAACATGGTGATGGCAGCATCATGCTGTGGGGATGTTTTTCAGCAGCCAGGACTGGGAAACTGGTCAGAGTTGAGGGAAAGATGGATGGTGCTAAATACAGGGATATTCTTGAGCAAAACCTGTAACACTCTGTGCGTGATTTGAGGCTAGGATGGAGGTTCACCTTCCAGTAGGACAATGACCCCAAACACACTGCTAAAGCAACACTTGAGTGGTTTAAGGGGAAACATGTAAATGTGTTGGAATGGCCTAGTCAAAGCCTAGATTTCAATCCAATAGAAAATCTGTGGTCAGACTTAGATTTCTGTTCAGAAGCACAAACCATCCAACTTGAAGGAGCTGGAGCAGTTTTGCAAGGAGGAATGGGCAAAAATCCCAGTGGTATAATGTGGCAAGCTCATAGAGACTTATCCAAAGCGACTTGGAGCTGTGATTGCCGCAAAAGGTGGCTCTACAAAGTATTGACTTTAGGGGGGTGAATACTTATGCACATTGACTTATTTTGTCCTATTTGTTTGCGTCACAATAAAAAAAAAAAAAAAACTTCAAAGTTGTGGGCATGTTCTGTAAATTAAATGATGCAAATCCTCAAACAATCCATGTTAATTCCAGGTTGTGAGGCACCAAAATACAAAAAAATCAAGGGGAGTGAATACTTGTGTGTGTGTGTGTGTGTGTGTGTATATATATATATATATATATATATATATAATGCAGAAAACTACTGGCAGCACCACCTTGGAAGCAAATGAAGGCGGGTGCAAAGTCCAAGTATGGTAACTGGATCTTACCCACTTGTAGATAATGGGAAAAAAATTCACTGCACTCCAGACGGTTTCTTCAGTAAAACAATTACGGTATATATATTCTCCTTTTTTTTTCTACTTCATGGGCCTTTAAAGGGATTCTGTCACCAGATTTAACCCTGTTAAGCTAGCTGACATTAGCGATGTGCTAATGTCCGCTAAACCTAACTAGCCTATTCCTACTTTTATCTATGCCCCAGTTACGCCAGAAATCTAACTTTTATAATATGCTAATTAGCCTCTAGGAGCAGGGGGCGCATTCTTCCTGCTCCTAGAGGCTCCGTTCTCCCACCTTTTTATCGCCTCCCTCCAAGTCCTGATTGACAGGGCCAGACAGCGCTCGCATCCGTCTGCCAGCCCTGTGCTCTGGTGAAATCCTTAATACTTAACGGCGCAGGCGCGGTGAAGAAGCTGGCAACCTGCGAGCGTCCTTCCCTCACCGTGCCTATGCTGAATGGCACGAGATTTCACGAGAGCACAGTTCGGTTTAGCTGACATTAGCGCATCGCTAATGTCAGCTAGCTTAATAGGGTTAAAGAGGATCTTTCACAACTGTACAAAATAAAAACTAACTAGATCAGTGGGCAGAGCGGCGCCCAGGGGTCCCCCTGCACTTACTAGTATGTCTGGGCGCCGCTCCGTTCGCCCGGTATAGGCTCCGGTGTCTGCACTCCCTCTGACTGATTTTTTGTATGAGGCGTGTCTTGCTGCAGCGCTTGCCAATCGCAGCGCACAGCTCATAGCCAGGCTATGAGCTGTGCGCTGCAATTGGCCAGCGCTGCAGCAAGACACGCCTCATACAAGAAATCAGTCAGAGGGAGTGCAGACACCGGAGCCTATACCGGGCGAACGGAGCGGCGCCCAGACATACTAGTAAGTGCAGGGGGACCCCTGGGCGCCGCTCTGCTACTGATCTAGTTAGTTTTTATTTTGTACAGTTGTGAAAGGTCCTCTTTAAATCTGGTGACAGAAACCCTTTAAAATGGGATCATGTTTCAGGTGGTTACATTTACAGGTAATTTTGAAACAGTATAATCAGATGTTCCTACAAAGATGTGCTAGATGTCTACCAACCTATAAAGGAAATCATATGAGCAGGACCAATCCTAAACTGGATTGCTTCCTATTGTAACTATTAATATATTTGCCCTTTATCCAGTATATATGCAAAGAAAATTAAAGATCAATATCTTGATTGTGTACAATAATTTATGTGCGTTTTTGCTTCAAAGTCTGAATGTGTTACTTGCGGATTTTGATGTGGATTTTTTATTCCCCCCCCCCCCCCGCTCTCAACTTTCTATTAAAATGGCTGAAATCCGCACACAATAAAATTGACATGTATTTTATAATCCACAGCATATGGCAGGTCAATTTCCTCATGCATACGAACGTATTTTCATTCCGTGCCCATTCCGTTTTTTTTTTGTGGACTGTATACGGAACCATTTATTTCAATGGGTACGCAAGAAAAACAGAAGGTACTCCGTGTGCATTCAGTTTCCGTATATGTCCGTATTTCCATTCCGCCAAAAAATAGAACATGTCCTATTGTCCGCATTACGAACAAGGATAGGACTGTTCTATTAGGGGCCAGCTGTTCCGATCCGCAAAATACGAAATGCACACTGATGTCATCCGTTTTTTGTGGACTGCAAAATACATATGATCGTGTGCATGAGGCCTTATGCTGGTTGTTTTTTTTCATGCAAGAATCCACAAAGTATGCATGTAGCCTTACACATGTCCATGTAAACATGCTCGGCAAATACTCATGTATCATTAAGTTACACCTTCTATGCAGACAGCGAAATAATCATTTTTTGGTAGCACATTTCCCCATTTAAGCAGGGGATGTGCTACACACCCATACAGAGCATTGTCCCATACACTATGATTAGTCTAATTAACGCTTTAAGTCAGCGCTATTAGGGTGCCTTCATACGCAATCAATTTTGTTGCAGAAATTTCTGCAACTGAAAATTGATTCTGTTCATTTGTTTTGGTGGCAAGCACATGGATTTTTGTAAGTACCAGTGTCTGCATCAAAATCAGCCATATGTGAACAAAATGGTTATAAAGACTACACATGGTTTGAAAACCCTTTTAATGTGACCTTTGCCTTTCATGCAGTGGAGGAGTAAGAGCAAACAAATAACTTGTCCTGGAATGCTGTGGGACTCATGCTGGTAGTTCCTCACATAAGAGAACCATGTGTCACACATTCACTTCTACCTTGGCTAACTTGAAAAAAGAGTTGTGAATCATCATTAGGAAATGGCATGATGACAGGAAGACTACGATTAGTGACATCTGTTCCCTTTGCCAACCCAAGTGTACAAAGAATAATTATACAGCATTAAAGGGGTTGTCCGGCCTATCCTCAGGATTGGTCATCAATATCAGAGGGAGACACCCGGCAGCCCCGCATATCAGCTGTATGAGGAAACTGTGCACGTGCCGTCTCCCTTCTCTCTTTCTGTCAGTTGGTGCTGTTCCATAGACATACAGAGAAGGTATACGGCTGATAGGCGGGGCTGCCGGGTGTCGGACCCCCGCCGATCTGATATTGATAACCTATCCCGAGGATAGATCATCAATAAAAAAATAAAAAAACCCGGGCAACCCCTTTATTACGGACATTAAGGAACCCCCAGCTAACATCCAAAGTTGGACTGGCCAGAGTAACAAATGATCACAATAATGGACCAGAGCTTTAAGATCTCATCGACATACTGAGGTTTGCAAATAAGAATCTTGGGTTACCAATATAATTTACCGTATTTTTTGCCCTATAAGACATACTTTCCCCCCCCTCAAAAGTAGGAGGAAAATGGCAGTGCGTCTTATGGGGCGAATGCTGCCTTTTACACTGATACACCGTCGACCGCATGCTGCACAGCGCGGTCAGAGGTGTATCAGAAAGGAGGGGCTAGGGGCCGGCATCTTGTTTTGTAATGGCAGCGGGGCCCGGTGCAGTCACTGTATTCTATTGCATCGGGCCCCGCTCACTGTACTAATCATATCTAACTGCAGGCAATGTTTAACTATAGAATATCTTCAATCCAGCAGCCTGTACTTATGTCCGTAGCAGGCAGGAGGCTGGGCGGGTGGGCACTGGCAGCGTAACTCACTACTTCACGCGCCTGCTCAGTCAACTTTATGAATGAAGCAGGCGGCGCGGGCGCGCGACGTAGTCAGTTACGCTGCCAGTGCCCGCCCGCCCATCGTCCTGCCTACTATGGACGTAAGTACAGGCTGCTGGATTGAAGATATTCTATAGTTAAACATTGCCTGCAGTTAGATACGATTAGTACAGTGAGCGGGGCCCGGTGCAATAGAATACAGTGACTGCACCGGGCCCCGCTGCCATTACAAAACTACTGTAGATGCCAGCCCCCACCGCCTGTATTGGGGGTCATTTACAATACACAGCGACACTGTTATGGGGGGGGGGATCTGTGGATGATACATAGCATAAGATGCTATTTATCTGTCATCCACAGATCCCCCCCATAACAGTGCCCTCCACAGATCCCCCCATAACAGTGCCATCCACAGATCCCCCATAATAGTGTCAGCCACAGACCCCCATACCAGTGCCATCCACAGACCCCCATAACAGTGCCATCCACATACCCCCATAACAGTGTCATCCACAGATCCCCCATAACAGTGCGTCATCCCAAGATCTCCCATAATAGTGTCATTCACAGGCTACAATTAGTTTAAAGCCCACCAAAAGCACACCTTTTGGTTCAAATATTATTTTTTTCTTATTTTCCTCCTCAAAAACCTAGGTGCGTCTTATGGGCCGGTGCGTTTTATAGGATGAAAAATACGGTAATGTACTTTTTTTTATACAAGACTTGAAGTGTCCCTTTTAATGATTTGGTATGAATGTTCCTTGGTTGTTTTCAGTAGATATGTAATGCAGAAATAACACAAGATGCATTCGGGAAGTCTTTAGACCCTTTCCCTTTTTCACATTTCGTTATGTTGCAGCCTTGTGCTAAAAATAAAGAAAAGTCAAGTTTTCCCTAATATTCTGCACTCATTACCTTATAATGAGAAAGTGAAAACAATGTTCAAAATCTTTGCATTGACAAAAGTATTCAGAGTTCAGACCCTTTACTCAGTGCTTAGTAGAAGCACCTTAGGCATTTATTGCAGCCTCCATTCTTCTTGAGTATGATGCCACAAGGTTAGCACACTTGGATTTGGGGTTGTTCTGCCATTCTTCTTTGCAGATCCTCTCAAGCTCCGCCAGGATAAATGGTGACCGTCAGTGGACAGCCATTTTCAGGTCTAACCAGAGATGTTCCATGGGTTCAAGTCCTCCAGTCAAGGACATTCCCTTATTCTTGACCAGTCCCCAATTCCCAGCCACTGAGAAACACCCCCATAGCATGATGCTGCCACCACCATGCATCACTGTAGGTATGGTATTGGGCAGGTGAAGAATAGTGCCTGGTTTCTTCCAGACTTGACCCTTAGAATTGATGCCAAAAAGTTCAAATCTTGTTTCTCACAGTCTAAGAGTCCATTTGGTGATTTTCAACTCCTTGAGGGCTTTTATGTGTCTTTAACTGAGGAGATACCTTTTTCTGGTAATTTTGCCATAAAGCCAAGATTGGAAGAATGCTACAGTGATGGTTGTCCTCCTGGAAGTTTCTGCCATTTGTACACAGGATCTATGAAGCTCAGATTACTTGGTTTGGTGGGGGAGCTATCTTTACAAAGAGTCCTGGTTGCTCTAAACTTATACAATTTAAAGGGCATCAGCGATAATCGGCACTCTTTTCTTCCGGGTGTAGTGTGACGTAATCGGCATAGGCGCACTGAGTAAGGAGCTGGCAAGCATGCGTCCTTCACTCAGTACGCCTGCCCCGATCAAGGAACATTACGGCGCATGTGCGGGAATTCAGCAGCAGACGGGGCCAGCGGGAGGAGGAGAGCGCTCACTGGCCCTGTCTATCAAGAGGAGATGGGGCGTGTCTAGAAGCAGCAGATGCGGCGGCTACCAGCAAGTACGCGCCCAATTTGCTGGGAGTGAAGAAATTTGCATATGATAAAAGTATGATTTTTACAAGAAATAAGCCACAGACAAAGGTAGGACATGTATGATTGCACTCAGCTGACATTAGCAAATAGCTAATGTCGGCTAATGAAAATTGCACAATGGGGGGTGACAGAAGCCCTTTAAGAATTATGGAGGCCATTGTGCTCTTGGGAACTTTCAGTGCAGTAGAAATTGTTTGTACCCTTTTTCAGATCTGTGCCTCCACACAATCATGTCTCTGAGCTCTACAGACAGTCCTTTCCTTCTCATGGCTTGGTTTTTGCTCTAATATACATTGTCAAAGGTGGACTCCAATTAAGGTGTAGAGACATGGGGACGCACCTAGGGCTAAATTTGAAGCATCATAGCAAAGGGTCTGAATACTTGTCTATACAAAGGGTTTGTTTTTCTTTCTTAATACATTAGCAAAAATTCCTAAAATTTTGTTTTCACTTTCTCATTATGGGGTATTGTGTGCAGATTGATGAGGGAAACTTGATTTTTTATTTTTATTTTAGCAGAAGGTACTACATGCCATTGCATCCAAAGGTCACTTCGCACTCACTGTGACTAATCATATTGGCCTCAAATATCAGTCTGACCTGAATAATTTTTTCAGTAGGCATTTGTCAGCACTGCAAGGTGCAGGGTTAGGTCTGATTCAGACAGTCGTTCTGATTTCCGTCTCCAAAATATGGATTTATCCGGTCATCTACTTACAACCATTTTCTCCCATAACCATAACCATTCCTTTGAACGAATGAGTTTCGGATGTCAAATAGACCAAAATGGTGCACATCGAGAGTTCTTTGGTTTGTGCCAAAGAAGCAGGACTTGTACCATTTACTTAAATTCGCCCATGTGCAATAAGGGCACAGTCTGGATAGCACATGAGCCGAAATGACTAATGTCTGAGTTAGGCCTCAGGGTATAGCCACATAAGGCAGATTAAAATCTACACCACAGGGCAAATTATGCTGTGGATTTGTAATTTTTTTTTTTGCAGCGTGTGAATGATTTCTTTAGATCTTTTCCACACTGCATGCTGCAGATTTGCCGTAGTCAAATCGGCAGTGTATCCTTCCTGTGTGGACATTCCTTATGGCCTGTCCCTAAGGCTACTTTCACACCTGCGTTTAGGTGCGGATCTGTCTGGTATCTGCACAGACGGATCCACACCTATAATGCAAACGTTGGTATCCGTTCAGTACTCAGCCAAAAAAAAGTCTAAGTGTAAGTCAAACGGATCCGTCCCGACTTTACATTGAAAGTCAATGGGGGACGGATCCGTTTACAATTGCATCAATATTGTGTCAATGTAAACGCATCCGTCCCTATTGACTTACATTGTAAGTCAGGACGGATCCGTTTGGCTCCGCATCGCCAGGCGGACACCAAAACGCTGCAAGGTACGTTTTGGTGTCCGCCTCCAAAGCGGAATGGAGGCTGAACGGAGCCAAACTGATGAATTCTGAATTCTATGCATTGGGGCTAAACTGATCCGTTTGGGGCCGCTTGTGAGAGCCTTGAAACGGATCTCACAGGCGGACCCCGAAACGGCAGTGTCAAAGTAGCCTAAGCTACTCGGGTGATCTGCAGTAGTACATCCACTACTTGCTTGACAGTATCATGGAATGTGGTTTACTGTTAAATTAGAGTGTAATTGTGGGCAGGCTAGTATTGGTACTCAACTTGAGGGTCTACAACTGGAAAACTACTGTTGGCTTGTTTGGCTACATCTGACTACTTTATTTGAATGTGCATGTTTATTCAATGGAGAAAGGAGAATTAGGCACTGGCAGTCATTTCCTTTAGGAAGTCATACGTTAAAATCCAACATGCCTGATTCCTCTTCCCTGGATCATCAGCTGAAGAAGACAGTTGGCATGCCCCATCCATATAACTCCTCCTGAGGAAGCAATCATACGCGAAACGCGCGTCGAGGAGCGCCACCACCTCTGCACCCGCTATCTTTCATTAGGTATGTGTACCATATTTTAGGGTTTCATTATTTGTATAGGATGTTAGGCATGTGTTTGGTCGCACATTAGAGCGGCACCAGACGAGCACCCAGCAAATTAGCAACTTTTGGTTGCACTATATTGGTGGATGGGGGCATGCTCTGATCTTATTTAGCCTGTGGAACGGCCTATATATCCCTCCTTACTTGTGTTTTGAGGGAGCTACAGAGGTGGTGTGTGGCTGTTGTCCCCTGCCATCATGTTGTATTATGCAATGTCATGATAATTATCTTTTAATATTGTATTTAATAAAATTATATTTTTAATGATTCAGGTGTTTTCGCACTCCAATTTTTGTAGTGTTTTGGTAGTATGCTGAGTAGTGTACCGTTGTACTTCCCGTGGTGAAGTGCTTTGGACCAGTTTGTGAATAATACCATCCATAAAATTTGCAGTCATCACTTCCCACTTCGAGTTATGGGGATAGTAGTATTGGCAGATTGGTGATGGAGGTAATGTAGTTGGGAATTTACAGTCAAAACTTTATCTCTAAGAGCCTACTGAAGATTGCCTTTCAATTTGATTAATCCATAAGGCTCCAAAACGTCTATTCTTTTCTCTTTGTTTCCATACATCTGAAATCTGAAGCCCTGGTTTAATTTGATTCTCCTGTCTATCAAGTCACAGCATGGGTCAATCAGAGTTGTACCGCTCTTTAATTAGGTCAGTTGCTCTGGAACTTTGCATTAAGCTGAATCCAGGCAGACAACAATCGTTAAAAGCAGGGATAACAGTCTGTTACTGTCCCATCCTCATCCATATTAATGTCTTTCGTACAGAAACCAGAATGCAATGGGCAAATAATAGTTCTCCTTATCACTGTTGCAGTAACTGGTGTGTAGCTAATGTTTCCTCGAGGGCATCTAAGGGAATAAAAATAAGTATTAAGCGTTATTAACCATCCAGATGCTGGAACGTCATAATGCTGTATTATATAAGACAAGTGTTGCAAAAGAGACATCAAGATTAGAGATGAGAGAAGTTGTGGAAAATTTCATTCGGCTGCTTAACCGAATTTCACAAAGAAATTAGTTTTGTGACGAATTACTTTGTCATGAAGCAGGCACAATGACGGGGAACAGAGATTAAAAATGAGGGCTTTCATGGATTCAAAAAATACTCACCTTATCTATTTGATCTCAAAAATCTCGCCACGGCCATCTTGATTGAAGACACCGTGCAAAATCTCACTTGGTGACCTGATGATGTAATCACTAGTGTTGATCACAAATATTCTAATTGCTAATTTTTATCGCGAATATCGGCACTTCGAGATTTCAAGATAATATATTATATAGTGCTATATATTCGTAATCACGAATATTCTAGTTTTTTTTTCCATCAGTACTACTGCTTCTTGCTTGTGGGCCAATGAGAAGGCTGAAATGTCTTTGTCAGAGCTTAGCAAAATCTCTAGCAACCAATAGGAAAGTTGCCTACCCCTTACTATATAAGAAACTCCCCAGCAGCCATTTTCTGCAGTTTTTTTGCAGTTCTGACAGAGAGCAGTGTCATTGCTGTGCTCTGTGCTTTTATCTGGATCCTATTCCTTTTCCAATTACCTTAGATAGTTAGTTAGCTCATATATATAATACAGACAGTTAGTGCGAGATAGTCAGTGTAGGTTAGATCGTGATATAGTGTAGCTGATAGTAATTCCTAACACTTGCACTGGAACCTGTTTCTCTGCTGTCCATACATACATAAATTCTAGAATTCACAAATTTATTGCGAATATTATGCAAAAAAATTGCGAAATATCGCAAAAACGAATATTGCCCATGCCGCTCATCACTAGTAATCACACCGGCCGGCATGGTGACATCATACGTCACCGCGTGTGAGATTTCACATGGTATCTTCAATCAACATGGCCGTGACGGGCTCTTCGTGCTCAAATAGATGAGGTGAGTTTGTATATATATATATTTTTTACAGCCATTTCAGAGAAAATCCATTCATTACGTTGAAGCGTGAGGAAATTCGGCTTTGCAGTGAATCTAATTTTCCCTGAAATTCGGATTGCAGTCTACTTTGGATACTTTGATTTGCTCAACACTACTCAAGATCATAAGCGGTCAATGTGATAACTGTTCATGGTGTCTATAAATCTATTCTGTTACAGATAATGGCTGTGGATCCACTGTGCTACTCTGGTGGGTCCCTGGTATTAAACCTTTAACCTCTGTACCAGAGACACTGTGTCAAGTGTGGTACGGGGAAGGAAAGACAACCAAAGGGCACAACAACAAAACTGCAGACTAGGCCCCAAGCCTAGGGAATAAAGAGGTCACCTCCTAGCAAACCCTGACTCTCTCTCTAAGCTGCTAACCACATGTGCAAATCTCAAAGGTAGAAATGCATATGCACTGGAACCTGAGTCTGCTGAAACACTGCACCAAACCCTCAGTTTAGGGAACAGGGAAGAGGCAACCGGCTCCTTCCAAACTGAAGGTGCCAGTGTCTCTCTGAGGCCTAGTCAGGACAAACACAACAAGAAAAGGGAAAGGACTTAGCTTGAGAAGCAACTGGAACAGGAGAATCACCACACAAGCAGAGCACTCCTCAGAAGAACTATTAGCCGCAGGGAAACCAGTGAAAGGCGGAACATATAAAGGGCCACCTGACTGATAATAAGCAAAACCTGCGAAGGGGTGGAAACCTGTCAGCAACAATGAAAACAATAGAGATCGACTCCTGAGTCTTCCGTCTATCTGAACTTCTAAGATCTCTCCCAGAGCCGGCGGTGACACACTGATGTGGGTCACTGAGGGGACAGAAAAATTGTAGAAAATAACAGACTAATGTCAGGACAGGCATAGTTTTTGCGAATCTGGTGGAGGAGCAGGTGGCACAGGGTCAGAATACAAGAATCAGGCAGAAGTCAGTACACAGACAGACACAAGGATTATAGCACCTTTGCCCGATGTAGCAAGCTAGAAATACCTTTTACTCAGGCACATTTACCAAGGAAAAGGTACCTTGAATACCCACAGAAGTTCAGCCATTGGCTGGTGCAGATAGTGTACAGGTCCGCTGGCCCCTTAAGATGCAGGTGCGCCCTATGGGACAGAGGAAGAAGTCTATCAGCATGGTTGCAGCCTCCAATGCCAGAGGCCAGAATCTAACAGTTGGATCTGCTACTGACAGACAAGGACAGCTCATCACAGTTGGGCTTCCAGGCAACAACTGGGTGAGTGATTTGGCATCTGTCTCTTCCCAGGATTGCAGGACGGCGGTGGACATGGATCGCCACCATAACGCTTTCTACCTAATCAATTCAAACATCTATCTGGAAAACTTAATTCAGCAGCACCAAAAATAAGTAACGTTTAATATTGCTATTCATACACCTATATAATCTTATAAGATAAATCTAGACTTTAGGACTGGCGAGGAAAATATAAAATGACAGCAAAGTAAATTATGTAGCTCATGTGGAGTCAATCATACACACAGGGATGCAGAATTGCATTTCTTCATATACAATGTATACCAGGTGACATATTATATTGGCCCCTCCATGATTCATGTTCCAACATTTATACCACCACTAGTTTTCATTGCCAATACCAAACTCACAGCAAATCAGAAAATGAACCACTTTAGAGGAGCCTTGTAAAGACAGCCACCCATGGCCAGCCCTGTGACCCTTTCCATAAATAGCAAACACCCATTATGTCTAAGGGAACCTTTCAAACAAATGGTATGTTTTGTATTATAGATGATGTGATATCTACTCTACTGTTTACATTGTGCTGTAGGGTCAGGGACTCTATTCCATAGTATTTATCTTCTACATCAGATTGACCTACACCTTACATAAATGGCTATAGTAACTTGAGAATTGTAATGCAGGCTGTCCCATATTTACTGTATGGTTCTGAACATTTATCTAATATATCAGAGTCCAGACAGTAATTGCACATCGTGCAGTCAAAAAATTGCACCAAACTGCACCATGGAAACCTGGCCCTAAAGAGGTTGTTTGGATTAGAAAAAAACAATCTGCATTTTTTCATTTGATTAACAGCACTTCTCTTACCCATGGGCTGGTATTTTAGCTCAACCTAGTTAATTTTAAAATAAACGATTTGCAATACCAAATACAACCTGATGGAGAAGAAGAAAAAGCTGAGATGTTCTCCTAATCCTAGACAACACCTTTAATAAAGATAATCTATTATCCTCCAGAATCCTCATCTCCCCAGAGGGAAAGAGCACCAACAAGAACTTCTCTTTCTCTGTGCAATACATGCAAAGTTCATTGACTTCTATAACAACTGTGTAATGCTCAATTTCCCCAGTGGTGGCGCTGCTAGTGAACTGAATGGTTGCACTTCCACTCATTACAGCATGACAGCTTGTAGACCCAGGAGCAGAGTATACAATAATGAATAAATAATGCATTATCATAAACCATAAGCCTATACAGACAGGAATATACAATTTTATTTATATTTTTGATATACAGCATATAATTCCTTTTTATAGACTAGAACACATAGTGAGATTGAAATTACAGTAATGCTATTTACAAGGCAGACATATTCTTTTAGGAGCGGAAGAAGAAAAACTTGCCAGACTACTTCAGATGGAGAGTGTGAGGCAATAAAAGAGTTAATGAGTGCTCGGCAGGAGTCCTCACATAAAAGGGATTTGATTGTGTCATTTAGTCACCTCCATCTTGGTTTACTGCAAAGGAGAGGAACTGTGATTCAGCTCTGGAGAATGGCAAATGTCAGGAAGTATTCATTCCAGTTCTTACTGGTCAGGGCTGAGTGTAAAACCAATGTAAAAACTATGGCCCTTACATAACTTCGGCTGATCCACTGCCACTTCTAAATGTAAGACAGCTTCCTAGCTGTCTTACATTTAGACCATTTTCTACACCTAAAACAGGTGTAGAAAATGATAAATGACCTTGTGACTCTGTAACCTTTGCACCGCAATCTGCGCCAGAAATCTGCCTAATTTAGGTGTATTTCAGAAAATGACCCCTTATGATTAGGGTTGAGCGAACCTGTGGAAGTTCGGGTTCGCCGGGTTCGGCCGAACTTCGTGTCAAAGTTTGGGTTCGGGACCCGAACTTGACCCGAACTTCATCCTGCTGAATGAAAATAGAAGGACCTGCGGTGATGTCACCGCGCACACCACATGGTGAGCGCGGTGACGTCACCGCAGGTCCTTTTGCAGGTCCTGAAGCAAAGAGGATTCCGGCATGCGCTATCAAGTGGATTAGGTAAGGTTTTTTTTATTTTTAACTCCTCAGTAGACATTTAATTTAGCATTCTGTTTTAAGAATGCAATTATTTTACATTATAACCATGTTATAACGGAAAATAATAAAATCACCCGAACACGAACTTCAGTGAAAAAGTCCGGGTCTGGGTACCCGAACTCGCAAAGTTCGCTGAACTTTACTTATGTTCTATCTATCTATCTATCTATCGATCTATCGATCTATCTATTATCTAATCTATCTGTTATGGATCAGTGGTTGTGGAACCACTGTACCAAGTAAGCATTTGACATTGGGCCAACAATGAGGGCATTATTCTGGCACTCCCCTTGTTTTCACCCTTAACCCCTGGATGTGGACTTCGCTGCAGGGGAGAAACTGGACCGCTACCTCCTGCGATGGTTCTGGTGAAAGCACTAGGAGGCACTGTAACTAGAAAACGCACGAAAAACACAGGCACATTCTTAACATGTACCAAGACTTTAATGCCGCTCTCTGGGATCCAGAAAGCACACTAAAACAGACAGGTTAGAAATAGAGCTAAAAAAACTGATTGGATGACAAAACTACAAGCAGAACTAAACTGAGACCAAACGAGCAGGATAGACTGAATATAGCAGGAACCCAGGTAGGATCAGGTCAGACATGACAATGGACACAGATCAGACATACAGACTGGCAAAAACTGGATAGGCTGACAGAACAACAGAAGAAGATAGGATAGATATACAAAACTTTTAGCTGGGCTCATCAGCGACAAATCACATGCAGGTGCACACAAACTGAAAATTTGCAAAGCTCAGACATCAACAGGCAAAAACCCCTGTCAAGGCACACAAGTACGAAAAAGTAAGCAAGAGACTTTAACCCCTGCAATACTAAACAGGGAAAAGATACTAAGCACAATGCTACAGTTTCCACCCACAAGAAACCGAACAGTCTCACCAGTGAATTGCCATACTGAGAAATGGCCCTAAATCACTCCATACCAAGAAGTGACCAAAGTTCATACCCACAAGTAACCAGCATATATTCACACGGAACAGTAGCACCTGTGAACACCATTGTAACACTATCTATCTTCCTTCCTTCGTCATCCGTATGATACTAAACACCTGGATGGAAGGACTTGATCTCCCCTTACTCACACTGGTAGCAAACAAAGGAGTGGTGAACTAGACAAAGTATTGCTTTCTGTCCCTCCTTAAAGGGGTTCTCCAAAAATTAAAAAAATTAAAATACATAAATATAACTTTATTATAAATACATTCCTAATTACCTTTCATTAGTTATAATGGCTCGCTTTGTCTAGGGAGCAATCATCAGGGGAAATAAAATGGCCGCCATCCTACTAGTACACACAAAACCTGTCCTAATCACACAGCAGGACAAGTTTCTTCACAACACATAGCTAAAAAGCTGCCTCATCCTCTGACCTGCTTGTCAGATATGATCCTGAATACAGTTTAATATGATCTTGAGCTGAATCTCTATAGGAATGGAGACATGAAGTACAGAAAGGAGGGAGGGGGTAATGAGCAACAGCACTTGTATGCAGTCTCCATTACCTCAGCCCCACATTACCACAGTCTGTCCTGTCCATCCTCTCTGTACTTCATGTCTCCTCATGAACTCCATTCCCACAGAGATTCAGCTGCAGATCTTATCAGCCGTATTCAGGATCATAATACCTGACAAGTAGGAGAGGAGGATGAGGCGGCTCTTTAGCTTAGAGTTCCAAAGTAACTTGTCCTCCTGTGTGATTAGGACAGATTTTGTGTTTCCTAATAGGACGGCGGCCATTTTATTTTTCCTAATGATTGCTCCATAGACAAAAGGAGCCATTATAACTAATGAAAGATATTTGGGAATATATTTATGATAAAGTAATATTTAGGTATTTTCATTTTCTTAATTCCTGGAGAACCCCTGGTAGCCAGCACCAGTTTTAATGTCTACTTCTTCCCTTTTTCTCTCTTCTATTTACATTCTAGTGTATGACTGTAGAACATATTTCCCAATAATCAATCATCATTCTTATTAACAAGAATGTCTTTTTAGAAACCATATTGAAATGACTGCTACTAGAAATACAAGTTGTTATAGTTCAACTATGTGGGATTAGAGGAGTACATGTCTCCCTTGTGAATGGCTTGTGTATCAAGACTTTTCTTCATTAGGGAAATATACTGTACATATCTAATGAGGAGGAGATTAGAGCAGGCAACAAATTATCATAATTAACCTTATGCTGATTGCACGCAGACCGAGTGAAGAGGCTATTAGTGATGCAACCTGCACCTTAAAATGGGTCAGTGAATTATTATAATACACTTGGCTGCATCCAAACAGAATCCTGCCAGCCTGTCAGACTGTAGGCGTCTCTTCACCCCCCTACTTAGGAAGAAAATCTGTTACCCTCAGCACCAACAGGCTGCACAAATGGAGTAGGATGCGGAAGGATCCTGTGCAGTCTGTTAAGATGTACAATAACACTTCTTGAAGTTAGACTTATTCTCAATGGGTACTTCTGATAACACCCGAGGAACAATCTGACCTTTCAAAATGTTTAGAGCACAATGTAGTTTAATCCATTTGAAAAGACATTAGGTTACATTTCCAAAATATAATTTTGGAGCAGAGCAGAGAATTAAGAGCAGAGCTTCACATTTAGGGCTATTATAACCCCTTTAGCACCCTTTTCATATTAAAGAGGTTCTCCAACCTTCTAATATATGTTATGTTTTGAGCTAGATTCACATCCGCACTATTATAATAACGATAGAAGACACAATCGGCATCCAGTAGACCCCATTAACTGTAAGGAGATCCATTGGGTTTCTGTAATTTTACTGGACATCATTTTCCAGTGACAGCTATATCAAAGACATCTAACCCTTTGTTGGAAGATCTCTTTGTATTATATTGAAGTCTTCTATTAGGATGGAATGCCTTATGTTTGGACAACCCATAGGGGCAGTCCACGAATATTTTTTCTTTAAACCTGCACAGACAGAGTCACGTGTACCCCTGCAGCTAATAACTGACTCAAAGGTGATGTGTCCCCAAGGAGCATGTGACCCAGCAGTGACATGCCACTTGGGGAGGTAACCACTGAGGCCAGTCATTGGCTGACATGATGCATGTGATCCCGTTCGTGCAGGAAGTTTTCATGCATATAATGGAAGTGCAGTGAAGAAAGCCCAGGACCCACAGAGCCAGAACCAAGTGGTGGGGAATAGGTAAGTGTAGGTCCTACTCCGTAGGGAGAAATTTTAAAAATTAAAATAATCGTGGACAAACCCTTTAAGGCTGATCATCTCATTGGACCAAACCATTTATGACTACCTTATCATAGGGTAAATTCTCCTTAAAGAATTGTATTTCCACTCCTGATGAAGTGTGATAATAAATAGGAAAGCTGGAGACGGAAGGGCAGAGACAGGAGATAAAAATCAATGTGATAAACCTAAGTCCAGAATCACTGAATATAAAAGAAGCCACCAGACAGAAAGGTGATGACATCACATGATGGAGACGCAGTGTCCACTGTGATGGCATATCTGCAGAGTGGGACTGAGTGCAAATCAAGTTAGACCTGTTTAGGTTATCTGTAGCTCCAGGAGACAATCTTTCACTGAAATCAGCTGCTTCCCGTAAAGCGTGAGAAAAACACACTCTGACCTATTACATGTCATGCATGATGCTGACACTTCATGAACCCTACATTATTACAATTGTGCTGCTTGTGTCCTAAATAAAAACAGCAAATATAAGAATAGCAATCTCTGTGGCCTACATGATATACAGATACAACAAAGGGCTGTACTAGACCTGCCAATAGTTGGCCAGATCATCGCTAACAAACGTTCATAGGAATGCTGGTAAGTGATGATCTGCCTGTGTAAAAGTGCTGCCAATTATCTGATGAACTAACAAATGCTTGTTTATTGGGCAATTGCAGTTTTTAAGCAGGCTAAAAAAATAATTGTTTGGTGGTGGCAGAACCTGCCTAAGCGTGGAGGAGACTATAAAAGAAAATTACTAAACAGAGAATCATTTTGGATATTTTCATTGAACACGCGCCAACCTGAGGGGCTCAATAAACGATTAGATCTGATTCTGCAACAGTAATCTATACCCTAATAATCTGGTGCAATAAATCCCTCCATTTTCTGTGAATATTATAGGAGAAAATTTTTCTGTTGATCTGACCTCCATCACATTCCACCATATCTTGTCAAATAATTGTCATATACCCAGCACATACCTTATGCGTATCCTTCTTATATATATACTCTTATGCATAGTTATTATATTTTTTTTACTATGCATATGTATGGTTTCATGTTTTGTTTTTTCTTTCTTTCATTTAATTTTCATGAGAAGAGTTAACTGAAGGTGTGGCACCTTTTCTTGGGGGCGGTTACAGGCCTGTGTAGACAATTAGTGAACACAGGTGCACCCTCCCCTTTAAAAGGGTCTCACTTTTAATGTCTTTCTGTGTCATGAAGAAGGGCTGGAATTGTCTCTGGTAGCCCGAAACGCGTAGACAAGACTGCTAATTTTTGTAATTCATGGATGAGTTTTTACCGCAAGCTGAATAAACGCATATTCCTTTATCCAAGTGGAGCTGGATTTCTTTCACCTCTTTTGGCAGATCATGCCGTCTAATCACGCTCTGCTGCCGCCAAATAATGATTTTGTATGGGGGCGAGCAATGGCATTAGCAATCGCTCTTCCCCATACTGTGGAGAAGATCACTGCATGTAATAGCAGCGGTCACATCCACTGATGAGCAGGCGATAGTCAGGAAGCAACTAAAGTTATGGTTGCAAAGATTCTTCTAAAGTTGTGCACATTGTATTGATCAGCTAAGAGATGTGTCCTTTTGGCTCTGATTAGTCTTTCAGTCTCTCCTGGGAGGGTACAGTGTACAGGCCATAGCCTTTCTATAAACGTGCATGCCACTTGGCTCTCTCAAGAGCCAAAAAATCTGGTCAGAGCTGATTCAACTCTCCGCACCTCCACCAATCAGCTATTCTGCAGTAGTTCTGGTGCCGCAGGTTGGTGCTGGAACTACATCGCTCCATCCATTTCTGTAGTTGGGAGAGCTAGATACTAGTTAAACAGAGCTACGGAAATGGATGGAGCTGTGTAGCTCCAACAACAGAGCTACTGCTGAACAAGCTGATTGACAAGGGTGTGGAATGTCAGATCACCCGGTCAGATATTGATGTCCTATGCTGACAGGCCATCAATATTTAAATACCAGAAGTATGAAAAAAAATTAAAATGGTTCTTTACATTTACTCCTGGACTTACAATTGCAGTCACTTACTGTACATATTACATCCTTCATCGGTTTTATTTGCCCTTCCCGTAATGCTGGCATTTATAAGTTAAGTCATTCAAAAGTTAACTCCTGCTGGAAAACAAATAACCTGGATGCAACTCAAGACAATTCTTGTGCTGAACCATAGCCTGCACCTGTATGAGACAAAGGTATTACTATACAGCGCAGCCTGTAGCAGGTTTATTCTGGATGTGTCCAAAAGTCAAAAGTGTTTATTCTCTTGCAATGGACACCAAACTGCAGACACTTGTGGTGACAACCCACATTATTTATTTTTTAACTTACACCAGTAAACTAGTAACCTATTTTTGTGAAGTATTTGAATTGCGTCTTTTTGGCTCATTGCTACAAACCAAATGTATGTAAAACACGGTGGCACTAGTAACTCGTAGACCTAGCCGGCAGTCAAGGCTGGAAGAGTCCTCTTGGCAAAAAAATTGGTGTCCCCTCCCTGAAGAAGAATAAGAAGAAAAACCCTGTTGTCCCTCAGTGTATGGTTTGGGAAAAAGGTTCAGAATGTTGGACTGGAATATACTCAATGCTTTTGTCAGCCAGAAGATGAGTGTTGGCAGAAGTATTGGACAGCTGTTTAATTCTCCTTTCCCTATGGCACAAAACATGCACCTGACCACCGGATTTCTTCGAGTTAGCAATGCCTTGCAGCTTGGATTCCTATAATTCATCCCTAAAAAACATCATTCTTTTGTAACCCCTTAGTGACCAGCCTGGTTTGGGCTTTAATGACCAAGCAATTTATTTTAATTTTTTCGTTGTTGCATTCCAAGATCTATAACATTTAAATTTTTTCATCAATATAGCCATATGAGGACTTTTTTCCAGGACAAGTTGTAGTTTTCAATGGCACTATTTGAGGGTACACATAACATACTGATTAACTTTTATTAATTCTTTCTGGGGGCAGATGGAAAAAAATAGCAATACTGTCACTGAGTTTTTACATTATGAATTCTGCTGCATTCATTTTTTGGCATAAATAACATGATACATTTATTCTATGGGTACATATATATTTTTTTTACGTTTTACTACTTTTGTATAATAAAACCTATAAAGTTTTGATTTTTGGTTCTACAAAGCTGTGTGAGGGCTTGATTTTTTTTACTGGGCAATTTGTACTTTTTATTGGTATAATTTTGGGGTACATAACACTTTTTGATCTCTTTTTATTTAGTTTTTTGTTGGTGATGAAATAAAACTTGTTAAGCTTCTCTATTTACTAGTCCTACAAGGGGACTGTAATAGGCAATCTTTTCATCGCTTCTCTTTGCATTGTACAGCTTACAAATGCATTGTACTGTCACTGCGATACTGACAGCCTGATAAGAAACACTGGAGGCAGGCCTAGTGCCTTCATTTGCTCTCAAGGTGCTGTGCACAGACACCGCCACAATTTCATTGTTGAGGTTCCAATAGGAGACAGAAGGCGTCTGCTTCCTCTGTAACTGCTTAGATGTTGTGATCGCTATTGACCCCAGCATCTAAGGGGTTAAATGGCCCAGATACGCCCTTCTGCCGATTGGGGCCATTAGAGCAGGATCCTGTGCAGTGCTTAGATTGGGCTGCCATAAAAAGGCAGCGACCCAGTCTAAGGCCCCTTAGGAACCGCCGGTAAAAGGCATATTGGTGGTTACGAAGGGGTTAAAGGGCTTTTCCAGTTTATAAACCCATTTTCATATACCCTATTAGGGAATTCTGAGTTAATAATGGGAAGTTCTCTGTGTAGGATGCTCATCTCTTATCTGAGTGGGAAGTGGCTACAAAGAGCATCTCTAGCTCTAGAGGTCCTATCCTTACCTGCATTACGGAGACAGCTTATTGATTTTAATATGCACTGTGTAATGCTTCATTTCTCTTGTGGTGATGTCACGGCCACGGTTATGGCCGTGACTCTTTGGGAGCCGCATACTGTTGCCCGCGGTTTTGGGTTGTAGTGTCAACCGCAGCTTGAGGCATAATGTAGTTGGCCTCAGGTGCGGTTGCCGCGGACAACAGCTATGTGTGCGGTTCCCTTGGAGTTATGTGCACGTTTGTATGCACTTTCGTATGTCTGTGTGCACTCTGTTTTGTGTGTGGTGTGCACTGACATCTTCCCTTCACTGTGGTTGCCCGTGGCAACGTTTGGTTGTATGTGTACATGTGGTGGCAGTGTCCCGGCCTTCGGGCTGACTTCCAGGACACGCTTGCCACCCATGTCGTTGCCTGCGGCAACAGCCACAGTGTGTTTGTAGTTTTGACACTCCCCCTTTAAGTTATGTTTTCCCTTCTGTGGTATTGGAAGGGTTAACTCCCTTTCTGTGTGTCTGAGTCACGGGGTGTGTCTGACTGTTGGGTGTGGCCTCTTGGCCCTATAAAGCCTCAGTTGTAGGCAGTAGCCAGAGAGGGTGTTTCAGCCATGCTGGCTGTAGACATCCTCCTGGTTACTTACCAACTGCCAGTGGGGGCCAACCTTCTGGTCATAAGCTTATATATGTCCTTTGGTGTCTGAAGATGTGTTTGCTTTATGTTGTTTTATTGCACCTGTGGTCCTGGGTTCCCGTGTGTTGTATGTTTGTGTACTGAGTCCTGCTGTTTGTGGGCAGTACACCCACATGGGTTCCAGGCTTGGTTGTCTGTGGCAGGTCAGTGTGATGTTTGTGGCAAGTACCTGCCACTGCCACAGGTTGCACTTGTTCTCCCTTCCTTGCAGCTTGGCCAGTTAGACTCCTGTTCCTCCGTATCCAGAAGGAACAGGATGTCTTACTCTGACTCCTAGCCTAGGGACCGGCGGAGGGCGAGTAGGGATCCGAGGTTCCTGCGCATGGGTCCTCCTACCTTCAAGGTCGGCCCATGCAGGTAGGAGTTAGGGTCAGGTTAGGGACGCTGTTAGGAGGTGACCTGCTCCCTAATCCTGTTCGTCCTGGTCAAGCAGCGACCAACATCCTCCGGCACACGGCTGACGGTTTCCCCCATCCTCAGCCGTGACAGGTGAAGCTCCAGGAAATTCAGCACTTATGGGTGTATTAGACACCCCGATGCCGCAGATGATTGTCGGGAGGGAAGCTATTACATGCAGAAATGTCCTCTGTGGCATAGGGAGGAGCGATTGCAATTCCATTGCTCGTCCCCATGCAGGGCAGCAGTGTGCCGGCTGCAGATCGTTATTACACAGCGCAATCTGCCACCCGCACCATTGTGATTTTTAAAGGATAACTGTCGTATATATTTTTTTTTGGTTTATTGGATTGTGGTGATTAATATCACCTTGGTGGCCCTATTTCAACTTTTCACTGTGTATTCAATTACCCCTTAATTCCACAGTTTTGTTCCCTGTACTGCCTACTTTTACCTGTGCTTAAAATAGGGTTGCTAGGCATGGTCCGTCTAAATGTTGAAGGACGGAGGACGCAGGAGCATGCAGCGTGCAGGCTCACATTACTGACAGCCAGGGACTGTAAGTAAATGATTAAAGCCAGGTCCTCCCCAGCAGCTGATAACAGTGCCTGGGCTGTGTGCACTTCTCCCTGTCCCTGCGCTTGGCAGACGCTCCCTCAGTCAGCAGAGCTGGAGAATGCAGAGTTGGAGTAGCGCAGACCAGGGAAGGGAGATCTGCCATCTTCTCAGTGTATAAATGAAAGCAACATGTGGTAAGAGGACCCCTTTGTGCTGCAGGAGATTAACCCTTTAGGGGGGAGGGCTCTGGTTACTGACACTTTTGGGGGGCTATTGTTACTGGCTAGTGAAGGCAGGCGGGATTAGCCTCAGGGTGAGGGCAGTGGCGGCCATCTTAAATTAATAGTGAAATTGCAGTTTTATGCAGACTGGTTGCTAAGGGCTGAATCTTATTAAATATGGGGTAAGTCAGTCTAATAGCAACTGATTCTGGAATATCATGTTATTAGTAACTACATATATGAAAATTGAAATTAGGGTCTAAATGTGACAGTTATCCTTTAAAGAGGACCTTTCACTTGTAAAAACTATGTGAACTAAGTATGCTGCCATGTAGAGCGGCGCCCGGGGATCTCACTGCACTTACTATTATCCCCGGGCGCCGCTCCGTTCTCCCGTTATGCCCTCCGGTACCTTTGCTCCTTAAGTTATAGTAGGCGGTGTCTTCCCTTGTCCTGTGGGCGTCTCCTTCTCCTAGGCTGTAGCGCTGGCCAATCGCAGCGCAGAGCTCACAGCCTGGGAGAAAAAAACCCCGGGCGCCGCTCTACATGGCAGCATACTTAGTTCACATAGTTTTTACAAGTGAAAGGTCCTCTTTAAGCATACTCGTTCATTGGGCATTTGGAGGCGGTATAAAGAGTATATTAGACTGCCAGATTTTCTCGTTACCGATCAACTGGCAGTCTAATACTGCCTCCAAAGGCCTCATGAACGAGCAAACACGCGTTCATCCGGCAATTGTGATTTTTTAAGCAAGCTTAAAAATCGCAATGGTGCCAGCGGCAGATTGTGCTGTGTAATAATGTATGTAATGCCATAACTAACTGGAATGCTTCCATGCTCCTCAGCAAGCATGAGAAGTCTGGTATCAATTTAACATATATGGTGTCTTGATCCAAGTACCAAAGAAGAAATAGACGTACAAAAACAGTTGTTCTGTGTGTTATAAGCTGTGAAATGTATGTGCCATCATATTGTGGGTCCCAAGGCTTGTTGCTGTCACATTTCCTCTCTGCTATGTCAACGCACCCAGGGTCATGCTGAGGACACCCGCTGACAGGTTTTGACAACCAGATGAGGAATCAAACTATAGATCATGATACACGGATAAAGAGAAACTCATAAAGCTAAAATATTAGTTCCTATCTATATATTCTATATACAGCTTGTCATCATCCACATTGCTGGAAATCTAGAATTCTCTATCATACGGTCCATAACTTAATCATCACATATATGTAATAAATGCAGTCACTTTGTGGGCTGAACTAATAGTCTTGAATGTAAAGGATATCAGTTTGCTATGAATCTGTCCATCTTTACTTTAAATCATAGCTTAGGTATGTCAGTTCTTTCAACCAGTGCATACCTGTCCAGTATGGAGAATGACTCCTCTGGTGTTCTGCACTCAGTAAACATCTAGATGTTGTTTGAATATAATGAATGGTAGAAAAAGAAACTTCACTGACTTCAGTGGGTGACCTGTCATCCAAGTTCCACTGCGACGGCTCTGCAGGGTAAATTTCCATCTAGGTTCCTTGCTACTAACATTTGATGACACTGGCTCCAGGCTGCAAGAAGAGTCTAAAGAGGAGACTCAACGGAAGAAGATATTGTCCATATCAGATAGCCCCTCTACATTACTGCATCTTTCAAGATGGCTAAAAAATCTCACCGACACTGCAACACTCATATACCAGGGGTCCAGTCTTTACCAATATTTCAAGTCATTTGCCCAGAGATTTTTTTCAGTTTATTAGAAAATATCTTCTGTGCATTATTCAGAACTTTGTATTATCAGCAATGCTCAAAATATTATTGAATGCCATATCTGGCTCATTTGATTGAGTATGGCCAATTTAAGATTATGGCCAATTTAAGCTTGGCATTAACAACTGTAGTAATTAAAAATTAGAAGTGGATCAGCTTTGTTGGTAGTAGGTAGGAGCTTCATAATGTGTTCCCTTCAAAAGGCCCTCAATTCAGTCACTGAAGATCAGCACGACATTGGCCAAATGGCCAATCATTTATTTGCCTGATTCCCAATCCAGTTTCAACAATTCTTATCATTCTCTCCATTTCCTTCTATCTTAAGCCTCTCCGCATATGTGTAACTCTAAAAGCAGGAATGACTGGACATCCTACCATGGTGTCTGGGCACCCTACCATGTATTAACAAGATCTACCGAATACATAATATCTACACTGCTGCCTTCAATCAGCCGCTTGTCTCTACAGGGAAGTTCTGATCACACATAGCAATCACCAGTCCCCCACCATACTATTAAAAAGAAGTACTCAACGTACCCTGGCTCTCTGGTATCCATTATTATTATTTATTATTAAAGCACCATTCATTCCATAACGCTGTACATATAAAAAGGGGTATATATACATAATACAGACAATTGCAATAAGCATTAACAAGACGAGTGACAAACTGATACAGAAGGAGAGAGGGTCTTGCCCATAAGAGCTTACAATCTAGGATGGTCAGCAGTTACTTTTATATAAATTCATAAATTGTGAATCTAGGAGATCAAATATTCCAGCCTACCCCTTGTCCTGATTTCACAAACTCGTTATTATGTTATTTAAGGGGACCATGTACCATAGACAGCAGGCATCTGAACACTTGTGTGACAGCTATTCCTCCCAACCCCCCCATACAAGTGCATAGACAGAAGACAATCAACTGCTAGAAGACACTTCTGGTGGTGGCTTATCTCCATTGAGAACAAAAGGATGTTCAATCCCTATTTTTCCTTGACATCTGCCATCGGGGATAGGCAGGACACCCTCATATACATTAGATGGTCTGCCATTGACCGTCTGTCTAATGTGTATGGTCACCTTTAGACTGTTTTTTAGATTTAGATTGATTATATTATATAGCTTTGTTTATAGATTTTGATTGGATTCGAAGAAATACACATTGCACTGATTAACCCAATGCTGGTACAAAGAGTAAATTAACTGCAAATGAAAGCAAGGTTCCTGTTAACGTCCTAATGACAATGTGCTAATATACTGCAAGACCGCAGCAGCAGTCGGCAGGACTGTGAAATTTAACATAGCATTGACATGAGATTACATTTACACCCTCACACCACAGGTGTCAGACTAAAGGAACCGACTTTGAAGTGGAAACAGTCCTTTGATATGGTGTATTGCCAGTGCTCTAGTCTGCCCAGACTGTCATTACACTGTGTCATGTCGTAATTGCTTATAATACTCCACATATTTAATTGGTTAAAATAAAGCATTTGCTGAAAAAATGCGACTGGTGTGATGTTAGAGAATATAATGTTGAAGGATTTCTTATCATAATGGAATAATCTGCTCATCTTAATTAAATCCACATACTGCATAAGGTCGAACTAAACTAAAAAAAACTATTGGAAAAATGAATGCGATTGAGCGGTGATACAGGCTGCCACTCTGGCATGGTAACAGCAATACAGATGCTGAATATCTTCCTGTGGTATGTCATTCCAAGCTCCTTTAACTTAGATCCATAATGCTGCCAAAGTGGTTGTTGGCTGCTGTACATGGAAGAACCATCACACCATCCAGTCCAGACGTTCTCAATGGCGATCGAGCTGGCCAGGGCAGCTGCTGCATAACCAGCAGAACACATTGCTGTAGCATGGACAGTGTATGAGCAGGCATTATCTTGTTGGAACACCATGTTTAATAACTGCGTCAAAAAGGCAGTAGGACTGGTTCCATGATGTCCTGGACATACTGAAGCCTGGTCAATGTTCCCAGATGGGAAAAGGAATGATAACTAATGGCACCCCACACTATGACACCTGATGTTGGTCCTGTGTATTTCTAGACTATGCTTGATGGCAGTAGGCGCTGTCCAACCCTCCTATGGACTCTGATGTCACTACACAGTAAACTATTCAGGGTATTCAGCAGCTCCCTTTGCCTGCATGATCGTGAGATGGAGCGGCCTATTGTTGGCTTCTCACTCAGTGAAGGATACTGCTGCATTTACACAGTATAAAGATGAGGGATTTCTATAGCGATCCTTCGTCCCCATACAGAATCATTGTTTCTGGGCAGCAGATCGCTGTTTAGTCAGCACGATCTGCTGCCCGGAAACGATGATTGGTGTGCCTGCACGAACGACAGAGTCAAGTTTTGCTCGTTCATTGGGTGATCAGTGGCACATTTAGATGGCCAGATTATCGAGATCGAGCGTTTGCAGGAATGGTCCTTCCCAACGGGGGTGTAGCTAGAACTGACTGGGCTCCAATTTGTCTTTGTATCACCATTAGTGTTGATCGAGCATGCTCGGCTGAACACCAGCAATGCTCGAGTCTCCTCCCCGCACGTTTGTTGGCTGCTACGCAGCCAATAAACGTGCAGGTAACTACCAGGGCCGTCTTTACCAAGGGGCAAAAGGGGCAGCTGCCCCAGGCCCAGTTGCTCCTGGGGGGCCCAAGGCAGCTGCCTCTTGAGCCCTGCTAGCCACTGCCCCGGGTGTCAGGCTGTCAGCTACACAGGGGGTGCTGCCATGCCATGCCTGCCGGCACTCCAGGCAGCGTACTGTTGTGAGAGTTGTGATTCTCTAGGACCTTAGATGACATCATCACCATGTTACCAGTAACCTAGCAATATTACTGGTCACATGGCTATGAGGTCATCAAGGTCCTACCAGGAGTGTTGTGACAGAAGTTTGCCTTAACTGTGGAGCTTTTTTGTGTGAAGATTACATCAGAAAAAGGTGACAGGGGCTGTTATGCTAATATACTGTAAACTACTGTATAGTGGGGTGCTGTATAGTGTGGGGGCCTGTATACTGTGGGGGCCTGTATACTGTGTGGGGGGGGGGCTGTATACTGTGGGGGGCTGTATACTGTGGGGGCCTGTATAGTGTGGGGGGCTGTATAGTGTGGGGGCCTGTATACTGTGGGGGGCTGTATACTGTGGGGGCCTGTATACTGTGGGGGGGGCTGTATACTGTGGGGGCCTGTATACTGTGGGGGGCTGTATAGTGTGGGGGGCTGTATACTGTATATTGTGGAATGCTATACTGCTGTACTGTATACTGTGGGGGGCTGTATACTGTGGGGGGGCTGTATACTGTATATTGTGGAGTGCTATACTGCTGTACTGTATACTGTGGGGGGCTGTATACTGTGGGGGGCTGTATACTGTGGGTGCTGTATATTGTGGAGTGCTATACTGCTCTACTGTATACTGTGGGCTGCTATACTGCTCTACTATATACTGTGGGGTACTGTATAGTGTGGGGTGCTATACTGCATACTGTGTGGTGCTGTATACTATAGGGTGCTATACTGCATACTGTGGGTTGCTGTATACTATAGGGTGCTATACTGCATACTGTGGGGTGCTGGGGTGCACTGTAACACTAGGGTGAGCCGAGCCCTGGTCTCCTTCCTGCAGAGCAGTGCCCACTTCCAGCCTGAGCCCAGCTGCCCAGAGCACTGATCCTGAGCCGCTGGAGTCTTCAGAACTGGAAGTATTTACAGTCATTCACTGTACTCTACCAGATGTGTGGATTTTTTGCGTGTGTGTTGTGGTTGAGGGTGTGATTGCCTGCTAAGGTGTGGGAAGGCGGGATCCAGGGGGCTCAAGTAAATTTTTGCCCAGGGTCCAATCAATATTAAAGACGGCCCTGGTAACTACTGCCCTTCACTGTAATGCAGTAGCTATGTTGGTTACTGGCATTACAGTGATTGGCTGGCCGGAACGCGTCATCGGGTGTTATATAGCACCCGATGACATGTGTTCGGCTCAGTGTTAGTCAGGGAGAGCTGTGCTGAAGAAGGGAAAGATAGTCTAGGGAGTGATTTATTTTTAATGTAAGTAGAAAAACTTGTCAGAGACCCAAAAGTACTTTAAAGGACTATTGTGTGTGGCAGCAGCAATATCTATTTTTAGCGTATCCTGTACTAAATAGTGTGCAATAGTTAGGCCGCTGCAGACAGTGACATTATCTGGGGTACATCTCCTGTGTAACGTTTCCACATCCCAAATATCTGTGACATTCCCTGTAATTTTTTATTAGCTGCTGGTGACATTAGCGACATTATCTGCAGTATTTCTCCTGTGTCACGTTTCAACTAGTGTTGATCGTGCATGCTCGGCCAAACACCGCGTGTGCTCAAGTCAGTGTATTTAAATGTAATTTAGCATCTATTTCTGAAACGTTTCTGCTGGGATTTGAGCTCCCAAACCCTTGTACATCAGAGGCAAGGAGCTTATCCACTCAGCTATAAAGCTGAATGCTAAACTATGTCAGAAAAACCTCATAGTGGTTTCTGATGTACAGGGTGGGCCATTTATATGGATACACCTTAATAAAATGGGAATGGTTGGTGATATTAACTTCCTGTTTGTGGCACATTAGTATATGTGAGGGGGGAAACTTTTCAAGATGGGTGGTGACCATGGCGGCCATTTTGAAGTCGGCCATTTTGAATCCAACTTTTGTTTTTTCAATAGGAAGAGGGTCATGTGACACATCAAACTTATTGGGAATTTCACACGAAAAACAATGGTGTGCTTGGTTTTAACGTAACTTTATTCTTTCATGAGTTATTTACAAGTTTCTGACCACTTATAAAATGTGTTCAATGTGCTGCCCATTGTGTTGGATTGTCAATGCAACTCTCTTCTCCCACTTTTCACACACTGATAGCAACATCGCAGGAGAAATGCTAGCACAGGCTTCCAGTATCCGTAGTTTCAGGTGCTGCACATCTCGTATCT
Source organism: Bufo bufo (assembly GCF_905171765.1). Taxonomy (NCBI): domain Eukaryota; kingdom Metazoa; phylum Chordata; class Amphibia; order Anura; family Bufonidae; genus Bufo; species Bufo bufo. The sequence continues at coordinate 320,405,252 of NC_053394.1, forward strand.
TCACAGCATAGACAATTGCCTTCAGATGACCCCAAAGATAAAAGTCTAAGGGGGTCAGATCGGGAGACCTTGGGGGCCATTCAACTGGCCCACGACGACCAATCCACTTTCCAGGAAACTGTTCATCTAGGAATTTACCTGTGCCGAAGCGTGCCCTCGAAACACACGTATACCTCCCCTTTCGCCCGGTCGTCCAACCGAACCGCATCGACCTCCGCCACTCCCCCTGCCTGCGTCTGCACCAATACCCCGGAACTAGCCGGCCCCTGGTCACCCCTTCTTGCCAAATTGGGCCCCCTTGAGTCCCCCGCCACCCCCCAAGCCGGTAACGGGGATGCGCCCCCCATACCCCACGCTGCTAACAAACCAGCTAAACCCCCCAACAACTGCCCCACGCCTCTACCTAAATCCCTCTGGGATCCCTCTCCTCCCCCGTTACCCACCCCCAACTGTGCTAAGGGTCCCCATGCGCACTCACCTGGCTGCCTGGGTGCTGTGACCCCATCTGCTGAAGGTCCTGAATCCTGACGTCCGATTCCCAGCGATGACGCGCCCTGCGCCATCCAGGACTGTGCTGTGCTCTGCTCCCTGGCTTGGCTCCAGCCAGGAACGTTATGGCTGCTCTCCACCACGAGGTCTTCAAAGGGGGCGGAGCTTCCACCAGACTACCGTCCTGATGCTGGTGATGGAGGCCTGTTGCCCAGCTCCCTTTGGATGGCAGCAGCCCCGTTCGTCCCAGTTGCTTGGTCGCGCTGGGGGGCCCCCCTTCCCCAGGACAAGGGAAGGTGCCTGCCGTACCTGGTCCGGATCCCATGCCGCAGCGGTGAGTAGCACGAGGTGACCGCGCCAGGCCACCTCACCGTCTTCGCCTGACTGCTGGATTCCTCCCATGCCTGGGACCACGGGAAGGAGTTTTCTTGGCCGATCCCTGGCGTGGAGGGTCCTCTGAAGGGCTCCGTCTCCGGCGCTGAGCCCGGGGGGGGAGAATTTGGGCTGAAGCGCGGGGGCTGAGGCAAAGCTGTAGACTGAGCTGCCCCACCTAACAACTGCTGTAACTGTTCTTGGACCCAGCCGGGTCCCCGCACCTCCGCATCCGCTCTCAAGCGCTTGATGGCTTCCTCCAGCTCCATCACGCTGTCCACTTTCCTGATTTTAATTCCCAAAATGGCCCCTTTCTCCCCGAAACGCTACCTATTGAATCCCTTAACCCCACTTCCCACATTTAACCTGACCAATACCTGATCCCCCCACCAACTCCCGCCTCCCCCCTACCAACTCCAAGCCGAGGGGAAATAATAGGAAAGGGGAGGAGAGGAGGGACGGCCAGCTAAACAAGGGGTCCACCTGAACCCGACCCCCCGTCATGCTGGCCTCCCCCTAAGGCTCCACCTCTAGTCCGGCCGCATCTAGAACCAAAAGAAATCGAGTAGGTCCATCTCAGTGCCTGTCCAAATGAATACGATGTCGTCGATGTATCTCCATCACTCTAAAACATGTTTGAAGTGGTGGGACACATAGACGCACATCTCCTCAAAATGGGAGATGGCCATGTTTGCGTACGTCGGTGCGACGTTCGACCCCCTTCGCCGTCCCCCTCATTTTCATCTAAAAATAGTTACACATAAGAACTGTATGTAGTAAGGTCAAAAAAAAGTCCTGACACCCTAATGAATATTGAGAGTCTCTAAGTGCATTTTTTACCACCTCTAGGCCAAATTCGTGTCTAAGAGGTGTACAAACTTGCAATATCCAGGGAGGCCAAAATGGCCCCTGGGGGTATAGTCACCTCACCCAATTTTTAAGAAAATCTGCTGAATCTTGAATATATGATTTAGCAGTAATAGCATGAATATGTAGAACTCTGTCTAAGAAGATGAAAATATTACTTAGTAGGGAACCCCTCCCCGAAACAATCGGCCTTCCGTGTGGTTTAGACAATATTTGGCAATAAATACAAAAAAGGAGTAACAGGATATGCTATAGTCATGAAATCTTTTAGTTTGCCATCTATCAATCTTGCCTGTAACGCTGTCTGTAAAATATCATGTATCTTTCTTTCTATGTCCCACCTGGGGTCTTGTTGTAATTTTTTATATACAGATGAGTCATCCAATTGTCTATTTGCCTCCTCAATGTATAATGAGGTGTCCATGACCACAACGCACCTCCCTTGTCGGCAGGTTTTATGGTGAGGCTGTGGTCATGGACAAGCCCATTCAGAGCTGACCATTCCAATTTTGTAATATTTGAATGATGAAAATATTGGTCATCACTATTTTTCAACAAATTAACCTCCTTTAGAACAAGCTCAGAAAAAAGATCAATAGCTGGAAACACAGTAGGCGGAACAAAATCACTTTTAACAAATAATTCAAAATCTGAGAGCTGTAATTCAGTATTTCTAATACTGGTCCCCTCGCTAGAATGCACTGAGAACCATGCCTTCAACTTTAACCGTCTACAAATTTTTAGGAAGATTTCAGTTTGTAACTAATCAGTACATATATTGGGACAAAAGCTTAAACCCTTTGTCAAAACCTGTTACTGTATAGATGAAAGTACATGAAATGAAATATTTACCACTATTTGGTCGTTTGGTTGTTCTTTTTCTTTTGTAGTTTCTGATTTCTTGTTTTTACGTTGTCTGTATCTCCTTCGTCCACCTCGTCTTGTAACTTTCTTGGTATATTGACCTGAGGATTCACTAAAAAAGAAGATACCTCTTAGTTATCATTCACATTATTGTAAGTTCTTTTTAAGTCCTTAACATAAACCTTTTTGAAACTTTTTTATCATATATATATAAAATCATACTTCTGATATATATGAATGCATAATATGTGGGAAACTACTACTGATGTTTTTAGCCATAATATATTTACATATATTATAATATATTATATATTCTAAATATATAATAATATATGTAAATATATTATGGCTAAAAACTTATATATATACAGGGAGTGCAGAATTATTAGGCAAATGAGTATTTTGACCACATCATCCTCTTTATGCATGTTGTCTTACTCCAAGCTGTATAGGCTTGAAAGCCTACTACCAATTAAGCATATTAGGTGATGTGCATCTCTGTAATGAGAAGGGGTGTGGTCTAATGACATCAACACCCTATATTAGGTGTGCATAATTATTAGGCAACTTCCTTTCCTTTGGCAAAATGGGTCAAAAGAAGGACTTGACAGGCTCAGAAAAGTCAAAAATAGTGAGATATCTTGCAGAGGGATGCAGCACTCTTAAAATTGCAAAGCTTCTGAAGCGTGATCATCGAACAATCAAGCGTTTCATTCAAAATAGTCAACAGGGTCGCAAGAAGCGTGTGGAAAAACCAAGGCGCAAAATAACTGGCCATGAACTGAGAAAAGTCAAGCGTGCAGCTGCCAAGATGCCACTTGCCACCAGTTTGGCCATATTTCAGAGCTGCAACATCACTGGAGTGCCCAAAAGCACAAGGTGTGCAATACTCAGAGACATGGCCAAGGTAGGAAAGGCTGAAAGACGACCACCACTGAACAAGACACACAAGCTGAAACGTCAAGACTGGGCCAAGAAATATCTCAAGACTGATTTTTCTAAGGTTTTATGGACTGATGAAATGAGAGTGAGTCTTGATGGGCCAGATGGATGGGCCCGTGGCTGGATTGGTAAAGGGCAGAGAGCTCCAGTCCGACTCAGACGCCAGCAAGGTGGAGGTGGAGTACTGGTTTGGGCTGGTATCATCAAAGATGAGCTTGTGGGGCCTTTTCGGGTTGAGGATGGAGTCAAGCTCAACTCCCAGTCCTACTGCCAGTTTCTGGAAGACACCTTCTTCAAGCAGTGGTACAGGAAGAAGTCTGCATCCTTCAAGAAAAACATGATTTTCATGCAGGACAATGCTCCATCACACGCGTCCAAGTACTCCACAGCGTGGCTGGCAAGAAAGGGTATAAAAGAAGAAAATCTAATGACATGGCCTCCTTGTTCACCTGATCTGAACCCCATTGAGAACCTGTGGTCCATCATCAAATGTGAGATTTACAAGGAGGGAAAACAGTACACCTCTCTGAACAGTGTCTGGGAGGCTGTGGTTGCTGCTGCACGCAATGTTGATGGTGAACAGATCAAAACACTGACAGAATCCATGGATGGCAGGCTTTTGAGTGTCCTTGCAAAGAAAGGTGGCTATATTGGTCACTGATTTGTTTTTGTTTTGTTTTTGAATGTCAGAAATGTATATTTGTAAATGTTGAGATGTTATATTGGTTTCACTGGTAAAAATAAATAATTGAAATGGGTATATATTTGTTTTTTGTTAAGTTGCCTAATAATTATGCACAGTAATAGACACCTGCACACACAGATATCCCCCTAAAATAGCTAAAACTAAAAACAAACTAAAAACTACTTCCAAAAATATTCAGCTTTGATATTAATGAGTTTTTTGGGTTCATTGAGAACATGGTTGTTGTTCAATAATAAAATTAATCCTCAAAAATACAACTTGCCTAATAATTCTGCACTCCCTGTATATATATATATATATATATATATACAGTCATGGCCAAAAGTTTTGAGAATGACAAAAATATTAGTTTTCACAAAGTTTGCTGCTAAACTGCTTTTAGATCTTTGTTTCAGTTGTTTCTGTGATGTAGTGAAATATAATTACACGCACTTCATACGTTTCAAAGGCTTTTATCGACAATTACATGACATTTATGCAAAGAGTTAGTATTTGCAGTGTTGGCCCTTCTTTTTCAGGACCTCTGCAATTCGACTGGGCATGCTCTCAATCAACTTCTGGGCCAATTCCTGACTGATAGCAACCAATTCTTTCATAATCACTTCTTGGAGTTTGTCAGAATTAGTGGGTTTTTGTTTGTTCACCTGCCTCTTGAGGATTGACCACAAGTTCTCAATGGGATTAAGATCTAGGGAGTTTCCAGGCCATGGACCCAAAATGTCAAAGTTTTGGTCCCCGAGCCACTTAGTTATCACTTTTGCCTTATGGCACGGTGCTCCATTGTGCTGGAAAATGCATTGTTCTTCACCAAACTGTTGTTGGATTGTTGGAAGAAGTTGCTGTTGGAGGGTGTTTTGGTACCATTCTTTATTCATGGCTGTGTTTTTGGGCAAAATTGTGAGTGAGCCCACTCCCTTGGATGAGAAGCAACCCCACACATGAATGGTCTCAGGATGCTTTACTGTTTGCATGACACAGGACTGATGGTAGCGCTCACCTTTTCTTCTCCGGACAAGCCTTTTTCCAGATGCCCCAAACAATCGGAAAGAGGCTTTATCGGAGAATATGACTTTGCCCCAGTCCTCAGCAGTCCATTCACCATATTTTCTGCAGAAGATCAATCTGTCCCTGATGTTTTTTTTTGGAGATAAGTGGCTTCTTTGCTGGCCTTCATGACACCAGGCCATCTTCCAAAAGTCTTTGCCTCACTGTGCGTGCAGATGCGCTCACACCTGCCTGCTGCCATTCCTGAGCAAGCTCTGCACTGGTGGCACTCCGATCCCGCAGCTGAATCCTCTTTAGGAGACGATACTGGCGCTTGCTGGACTTTCTTGGACGCCCTGAAGCCTTCTTAACAAGAATTGAACCTCTTTCCTTGAAGTTCTTGATGATCCTATAAATTGTTGATTGAGGTGCAATCTTAGTAGCCACAATATCCTTCCCTGTGAAGCCATTTTTATGCAACGCAATGATGGCTGCACGCGTTTCTTTGCAGGTCACCAAGGTTAACAATGGAGGAACAATGATTTCAAGCATCACCCTCCTTTTAACATGTCAAGTCTGCCATTTTAACCCAATCAGCCTGACATAATGATCTCCAGCCTTGTGCTCGTCAACATTCTCAACTGAGTTAACAAGACGATTACTGAAATGATCTCAGCAGGTCCTTTAATGACAGCAATGAAATGCAGTGAAAAGTTTTTTTGGGGATTAAGTTAATTTTCATGGCAAAGAAGGACTATGCAAATTGCTATTATAAAAACTTAAGCAGCAACTTTTCCAATTTCCAATATTTATGTAATTCTCAAAACTTTTGGCCACGACTGTATATATATGTTTCTGCCGGGATTTGAACTCCCAACCTTGTACATTAGAGGCAAGGATGTTAATCACTACACTATAGAGCTACATGTTAACTTGAACAGAAATATAAAATAAGTCTTCTGCTGAATAGGAATACTCACTACATCAGAAACTACTGTGAGGTTTTTCTGACACAGTTTAGCATTCAGTGAATAAGGTTCTCGCCACTAATGTTCAACGTGGGGAAATCAAATCCTGGCAGAAACTTTTCAGAAATTGGATTTAAATACACTGGGGTGTGCCCAAGCACTGACTCCATATATGGATATAGCTATATATGGAGTCAGAGCAGGGACTCCTAAGCCGAACTAGAGTCCCGACACCCTCCCCTCTTCAGAGCAGAGGGTGCCTGGGGTTCTTCTATTAACTTCCATTGTGCTCGGGTTCTCTTGCCTGTTGGGACTCTCGGCCCCCACTACAAAGAGAACTTCTCATCTCTCATTCATGTGGTGGAGAGGACAAGCAAAATGGTGCAATACCAGAAGGTCCTTGTGGAAAAATTGATCCAAAAATTTCCAGCCGACAACGCTGGCGGCAGATTATCTAGTTCCTTGGGCAACCGATGAGGGGAGACGAGGGGAACACACAGTAGTTCCAACAGAGGCAGGGCAAAACTCTCCAAAACCTGGGACAGTTTCATGACACCCCGCCATCAGGGTCACCCTGATGCGCGGCCTAGTGTCGCGAGGAGGGAAAATTTTTGGAAGATGGTGAAGAAGTACATAGCAGACCGTGTCAGCATCCTCAATGATCCCTCTGTGCCTTTCAACTACTAGGTGTCCAAGCTGGACACGTGGCATGAACTGGCGCTCTACGCCTTGGAGGTGCTGGCCTGCCCTGCCGCCAGCGTTTTGTCAGAGCGGGTATTTAGTGCTGCTGGGGGCATAATAACTGATAAGCGCATCCGCCTGGCAACTGAAAATGCTGACAGGTTGACTATTATAAAAATGACCAAGGCCTGGATTTCCCCTGACTTCTCTACTCCACCAGAGGAAAGCGGCTGAACATAAAGGCACTTTAAATGTGTTTTTTATAATGTACTGAATACACTGTATTCCCATGCACCCCTTCCACCACAAAAAGGGTATATGGTTCAATCTTCCTTTTCTCGTCCTCCTCCTCCTCTTCCATCATATTTACATGCTTATTAGTCTGCCCTCGCTCCTAATGTTGTAGAGGGTCAGCTCACCTGCAGGCCCTCACACATAATGTTTTAGAGGGTCAGCTCACCAGCAGGCCCTCACCTACAATCTTTTAGAGGGTCAGCTCACCTGCAGGCCCTCGCATATAATGTTTTAGAGGGTCAGCTCACCAGCAGGCCCTCACCTACAATCTTTTAGTGGGCCAGCTCACCAGCAGGCCCTCGCATGTAATGTTTTAGAGGGTCAGCTCACCAGCAGGCCCTCACATATAATGTTTTAGAGGGTCAGCTCACCAGCAGGCCCTCGTATATAATGTTTTTGAGGGTCAGCTCACCAGCAAGCCCTCAACCATAATGTTTTACAGGGTAGCTCACCAGCAGGCCCTCGCCCATAATTTTTTCAATGGTTAGCTCAGCAGCAGGCACTCGCCCATAATTTTTTCGATGCTCAGATCAGCATAATATTTTAGAGAGTGAGCTCCGCAGCAGACCCTCACCCCTAATGTTTTAGATGGTCAGCTCAGAAGCAAGCCCACACGAGTAATGTTTTAGATGGTCACCAGCAGGCCCTTGCTCCTAATGTTTTTGAGGGTCACCAGCAGGCCATCAATCATAATTTTTCAAGGGTGTATGATGCCCTCCTTTATTCGTTAGTTCCTTGTATTTTTTGGAAGCCCTTTTACTTAGTGCATAGGCTTTATGAGTGTAGGAGTCCCACTACCTGAACAATTGTACCACAATGTGAATGAGGCCCTACATTATGCGATATACAGGTTGTATCAGAGTGCCTCTTCCTTGTAATTTTTGGCAGCACTTGCACTTTATATACAAGTAAATATACAGGAAAGAATGTTTCCTAACAATTTTTCCTCTAAAATCGATTTTATCTTCAGGTTTTGTGCGTATTATTGTCAGTTTGTAAAAGTTGCGTACTACTCAGACAACATCGTTTCCAGCAGCGATCTGGGAGTCCAAGATGCATCCATCCTTAAACATTGTGGCTTGTGGCTCTCACAGTTGTTATGCCTTCATTTTCCCCTCTTACTGTAGTTATGCCCTCATTGTGCCCCTTTACAGTAGTAATGACCTATCTGTGCCCCCTTCACAGTAGTAATGAGCGCTCTGTGCCCCCTCAGTATTAATAAAATGAATTTATTTTTTAACTATTCACCTTGTCCCATTCCTGATGATCAGATTCAACACTCCCCTGCAGGCACAGATCGCGTTGCATCCATTTGGGGAAGGAGCACAGGCAGATTCCCGGGCTACTCCTAAACAGTGCGGTAAAGTGATCTGTGCCTGCTGGGCTGAATAATGAAAGCAGTCAGCCTGGAGGAGGGGAGGAGCGAGGACAGCTGAGTGGTTGGAAAGTGAAAGGACTGTCAGCTCACCTGGGCTCTAGCAATGACCGCTTCCATCCGTATTGATGGAAGCGCTCATTGCATCTGGCATTCTCCTGACAGTTGGTAACCAGGGCAGACTTCCCTCTTCCTTCTTCCTGCAGGTCTGCACCTAGCCTTTCTGCTGCCTGAGGCGAAAACTGAAAAGTCGTCCCCACCTCCTATTCTCAGGACAGGTCATTAATATCTGATCGGCTGTTGAGCTGTTTGAGGAGAAGGCAGTGCTCCATGCGAGCGCCGCTTCTTCTTTGGTATCCTGCCCGTTGTCCCAGAGGTGCAGTGTAATTACAAGTACTCGCTCCATTCGCTTTAATAGATCGAGTACTTGTAATTACACTACGCCGCTGCAAAGGAAACGATGAACAGAGGACGCATGCAGTGCCGTCTCCTCTTCAACCAGCTGATCGTTGGGGGGTGATGGCTGAGGAGAGGTCATCAATATATACAACCTGCACAGCCCACTTTTTATGATAATCTACACCCATCACCCCTGCCGATCAGCTTGTAATTACACTGTAAAGCAGGTAAACAGAGCAGAGAAGGCAGCACTCATACCAAAAAGCCGATTGTCAGAGGTGTCGGGAGTTGAATGCCCACAGATCTAATATTGATGACCTATCTTGATGATAGGTAATCAATAGTAAAATGCGGACAACCAGACTGCCGGAAGAGTCTGGCAGCACAGAGGGAGTCAAGACCAGCGCTTAAAACATCTGTCTTGATAAATGTACTCCATATTCTTTATATATACATATATATAAAATAAGAGCAGTACTACTCATATCTAGATATTTAGGACACTAATACTGAGATACTGATACAGATACTTGTAATTACAGTAATCTCTCAAGATACAATGGCCTCAGGATACAATATTTTCAACATACAATGGTCTTTTCTGACCTATCGCAAGTTGAAACTAGACTCAACATACCATGCCTCAGAATCAAATCGAACGAATCAAGGCCAATTCTCTGGTAAAATATCTGTATTACTTGCTAGTTAGCAGCTATTCCTGACTGTTATATGTAAGGACTTGTTTTATCTGTCTTAGTTATCTGATTATTTTTCTTAAATCTTCATTTTCTCTTATCTTGGATGGTATTATGGGGCTTTAGAACCGATTACTCAACTTACAATGGTTTCAACATACAATGGTTGTTCAGGAAACCAATTAATATTGTATCTTGAGGGACCACTGCATATTTATTTTTAACTAGTATCTGTCTCATTATTAGTGTCCAAAATATCTGGATAGGCATAGTAGTGCTCTTAATATATATGTATATATATATACAGTACAGACCAAAAGTTTGGACACACCTTCTCATTCAAAGAGTTTTCTTTATTTTCATGACTATGAAAATTGTAGATTCACACTGAAGGCATCAAAACTATGAATTAACACATGTGGAATTATATACATAACAAACAAGTGTGAAACAACAGAAAATATGTCATATTCTAGGTTCTTCAAAGTAGCCACCTTTTTCTTTGATTACTGCTTTGCACACTCTTGGCATTCTCTTGATGAGCTTCAAGAGGTAGTCCCCTGAAATGGTTTTCACTTCACAGGTGTGCCCTGTCAGGTTTAAGTGGGATTTCTTGCCTTATAAATGGGGTTGGGACCATCAGTTGCGTTGAGGAGAAGTCAGGTGGATACACAGCTGATAGTCCTACTGAATAGACTGTTAGAATTTGTATTATGGCAAGAAAAAAGCAGCTAAGTAAAGAAAAACGAGTGGCCATCATTACTTTAAGAAATGAAGGTCAGTCAGCCGAAAAATTGGGAAAACTTTGAAAGTAAGGGCTATTTGACCATGAAGGAGAGTGATGGGGTGCTGCGCCAGATGACCTGGCCTCCACAGTCACCGGACCTGAACCCAATCGAGATGGTTTGGGGTGAGCTGGACCGCAGAGTAAAGGCAAAAGGGCCAACAAGTGCTAAGAATCTCTGGGAACTCCTTCAAGACTGTTGGAAGACCATTTCAGGGGACTACCTCTTGAAGCTCATCAAGAGAATGCCAAGAGTGTGCAAAGCAGTATTCAAAGCAAAAGGTGGCTACTTTGAAGAACCTAGAATATGACATATTTTCAGTTGTTTCACACTTGTTTGTTATGTATATAATTCCACATGTGTTAATTCATAGTTTTGATGCTTTCATAGTCATGAAAATAAAGAAAACTCTTTGAATGAGAAGGTGTGTCCAAACTTTTGGTCTGTACTGTATATATATATATATATATATATATATATATATATATATATATATAAAACTACACTACACTGGCATATGTGTTTCAGGCCTAAGGACAATGTATAAAGCCTCATTCACACATCAGCATTTTGGTCAGTGATTTCCATCAGTGATTGTGAGCCAAATCCAGGATTGGAGCCTCCACAGACATAGGCCTCTTTCACACTACCGTATGGCTATTTCAGTGTTTTGCGGTCCGTTTTTAACAGATCCGTTGTTCCGTTTTTTTGTTTCCGTTGTGTTTCCGTTTCAGTTTCGTTTTTCCGTATGGCATATACAGTATACAGTAATTACATAGAACAAAATGGGCTGGGCATAAGATTTTCAATAGATGGTTCCGCAAAAAACGGAATGGATACGTTAGACATACAGATGCATTTCCGTATGCATTCAGTTTTTTTTGCGGACCCATTGACTTTAATGGAGCCACAGAACGTGATTTGCGGAAACACGGAGATACGGAAACACGGAAACGGAATGCATACAGAGTACATTCCGTTTTTTTTGGCGGACCCATTGAAATGAATGGTTCCGTATATGGACCGTATACGGAACGCAAAAAACGGCCCGCAAAACGGAAAAAAAAAGCGGTAGTGTGAAAGAGGCCATAAGGTATAAGGGAAAGATCTGCTCTTTTTCTGTGTTTGGAGCCGCACCTGGTTTTGGGTCAAACTCATGGAAATCACTGACCAAAACACTCACGTGTGAATGAGGCATAAATGAGTAAGTAAATACTGCTCAATGTTAAAGATATGTGCAAATATAGGCACTAACAGTCTGCATAAAGTTAAAACCAGTGCTGTCACCCACCCGCCTATAATTAAATAAATTCAGAGTGCAGTAGAGAATAAAAACTGGGGTACTTGAAGGGCACTGCCACAAGGTTGTATTGTAGAGCTGTTAGACAAAGAAAATTGACTTTGTAAATTCCCATACAGCTTCATTGATCCTGAGCAGCAGATCCCTGTTTACACAACGATGCAATGCTTTCACCCAGTAAAAAAGCGTTTGTTCGTTTATTGGATGATCAGTGACACCTTTACATTTTTCTGGAACGAGCATTCATAGAAACGCTTTTACTAATAATTGCCCCAACTGTCAGGCTATGTAAAAGGGTATAGAAAAGTGGAATAGAGCAAATGGAATCTTTGCCCTGGGCGATTCAGATCCTAACTACAACTCTACCCTGGACATTCATCACCTGGAGCACATGTCCAAGCCCACGCCCCCACAGCTATGTCTTTGACACATGTATGCTGGTCTTTTCACTTTCTATAGTCTCCCATATGAACATACAAAGTTCCTTGTACTAATATAAGTATAAACTGCATTCTGAATATGGAGGCTAATAATAAAGATGCAATGATCTGAATAGAGAGACATGGAAGAAAAGATAGAAAATAGCACAATACCATTTTAAATGAACAATTACAGTGTGAATGGCTGGCTTGTAGATGTGAATATTACCCAATAGACTCTCCCTTCCTTACACTTTATTAATAATGTATCACCCCTCTCATCCCAATGAACTTTTTATTACGGTTGACTGGTCTTTGTCGAATTTTAACAACATTTGTCTGGCTCTTTCCTGGGATGTATATGGAAGGTTTTGATCTCATCTTTATTTAATTTCTTAAATTTCCCTTCTGGACAAATTTCACATCTGTCTCCTGATTTAAACGTGCATTATCTTTGTGCCTCCATTTTTATGGATTACTCATGCTTCACTGAATTTCTATTTCAATCTTTCACTTGTAGGCATTACAAGGATGGCTCAGAATTTGGCATTAACCAATGAGATTGCTCCGTCTTCTTAAAATGATCTTTGTTTATACACAATATCTTTTTGACCAATGCAGATTGTATAATATGACTCTTGAAACTTGCAGCTTGGGGAGAAAGAACAGTTTAATTCATTGTGAAGATGCAGGATACCAGCTAACAAAGGTCCCTCACTTACACATTTTATGACCTTTGGGTTCAAGTCGTAGTATGTTGGATAAGACGCTAAACATATAGTAATCAAATAGTTATTACAGTTGAAAGAAAACATACTTCTAAAGACATACACATTTGTTTCCCCCTAATGATCCATAAGAAGACAAAAACATATAAGGCTACTTTCACATTCGCGTTTGGTGCAGATCCGTCATAGATCTGCACAAACGCTTCCGTTCAGATAATACAACCGCATGCATCCGTTCAGAATGGATTTTTTGTATTATCTGTAACATAGCCAAAACGGATCCGTCTTGAACACCATTGAAAGTCAATGGGGGACGGATCCATTTTCTATTGTGCCGTATTGTGTCGGTGAAAACTGATCCGTCCCCATTCACTTACATTGTGTGTCAGGACGGATCTGTTTGCCTCCGCATCGTCAGGCGGACACCAAAACGCTGCAAGCAGTTTTTTGGTGTCCGCCTCCAGAGCGGAATGGAGGCGGAACGGAGGCAAACTGATGTATTCTGAACTTATCCTTATCCATTCAGAATGCATCAGGGCAAAACTGATCTGTTTTGGACCGCTTGTGAGGGCCCTGAAACGTATCTCACAAACAGAAACCAAAACGCCAGTGTGAAAGTAGCCTAAGGCAGTCTTCTCTAAAATGGAAAACAAGTCTTCTCCACCACACACACCAAGCAGACTAGAAATGTTCTGCATCCACACTGGTGGACCTAGCAGAATCAGACATTAATATAAAGCAGGGGTCTCCAAACCCCGGCCCGCGGGCCACAACCGGCCCGCTTGTGCGTTCGATCCGGCCCGCCCGCAGCTGACAGGTTGCAGGAACGAAAGCCGCACAACCGCCCATGCTGTCACGCTGTGCTTTTTGATTGGCTGCTGGGACCGCCGATGTCCCGGCAACCAGTGACGTCACAGGTGCGGCACCTCCCCTCTTCCCGCCCGCTGTTTGAAATAACAAATCCACGTGTGTAGCAGCGGGCGGGAGTCGGGACTCAGGAGTCCAAGGAGAAAAAAAAAAGAAGAGGAGCAGAAGCCGGCTACAGCGGAGGCAAGTGTTGCACAACGCTGATGGGGACACAATGGGGAACGCTGACATTGCTGTGCTGCGCTGATGGGGACACAAGCTGCTGAGGACACATACTGATGAGGATATTGCTGTGCTGCTGGGGACACTGCTGATGGGGACTTTGCTGTGCTGATGGGGACATTGCTGTTCTGATGGGGACACCGTTGATGAGGACACGGGTGTCCCCATCAATGGTGTCCCCATCAGCACAGCAATGTCCCCATCAGAGGTGTCCCCATCAGCGATGATGGGCACACTGCTGATGGGGACAATTCTGTTCTGATGGGGACATTGCTGGGGACACCGCTGTTTGGCACACTGCTGATGGGGACATGGGTGTCCACATCAATGGTGTCCCCATCAGGATAGCAATGTCCCCATCAGCGGTAACCCCATAATCGATGTCCCCATCAGCACAGCAATGTCCCCATCAGAGGTGTCCCCATCAGCGGTGATGGGGACACATGCTGCTGGGGACACCGCTGACAGGGACATTGCTGTGCTGATGGGGATGTTGCGGTGGACATTGCTGATGGGGACATTGCTGTTCTGATGGGACATTGCTGGGGACACCGCTGATGGGGACATGGGTATCCCCATCAGCGGTGACCCATCATCGGTTTCCACATCAGCACAGCGGCGTCCCCATCAGCAATGATGGGGACGCTGCTAATGTGGAAACTGCTGATGTGAACATTGCTGTGCTGATGGGGACATTGCTGAGGACACCGCTGATTGGCACACTGCTGATGGGGACAAAGGTGTCCCCATCAATGGTGTCCCCATCAGTACAGCAATGTCCCCATCAGCGTCCCCATTCTGATGGGGACATTGCTGTTCTGATGGGGACACCACTGATAGGGACACGGGTGTCCCCATCAACCGCGTCCCCAAAGGCAGTGTCCCCATCAGTGGTGTCCCCATCAGCTGCTAATGGGGACTCCGCTGATGGGGACATTGCTGTTCTGATGGGGACATCATTAATGGGGACATTGCTGTGCTGATGCTGACATTGCTGTTCTGATGGGGACATTGCTGTGCTGATGGGGACACCGCTGATGGGGACATTGCTGTGCTGATGGGGACAACGCTGATAGGGACACGGGTGTCCCCATCAATGGTGTCCCCATCAGTGGTGTCCCCATCAGCACAGCAATGTCCCCAACAGCAGCGTCCCCATCAGTGGTGTCCCCATCAGCACAGCAATGTCCCCAACAGCAGCGTCCCCATCAGTGGGTGTCCCCATGATGGGAATATTGTTTTTCTGATGGGAATATTGTTTTTTTGATGGGAATATTTTTTTTTTTATGGGAATATTGCTTTTCTGATGGGGACATTGCTGTTCTGATTTGGCCATTGCTGTTCTGATGGGGACACCGCTGATAGGGACACGGGTGTCCCCATCAATGGTGTCCCCATCAGCCGCGTCCCCAACAGCAGTGTCCCCATCAGTGGTGGCCCCTATCAGCTGCTAATGGGGACTCCGCTGATGGGGACATTGCTGTTCTGATGGGGACATCGTTGATGGGGACATTGCTGTGCTTAAGGGTGACACGGCTGATGGGGACATTGCTGTGCTGATGCTGACATTGCTGTGCTGATGCTGACATTGCTGTGCTGATGCTGACATTGCTGTGCTGATGGGGACATTGCTGTGCTGATGCTGACATTGCTGTGCTGATGGGGACATTGCTGTGCTGATGGGGACATTGTTGTGCTGATGCTGACATTGCTGTGCTGATGCTGACATTGCTGTGCTGATGGGGACATTGCTGTGCTGATGGGGACATTGCTGTGCTGATGGGGACATTGCTGTGCTGATGGGGACATTGCTGTGCTGATGGGGACATTGTTGTGCTGATGCTGACATTGCTGTGCTGATGCTGACATTGCTGTGCTGATGGGGACATTGCTGTGCTGATGGGGACATTGCTGTGCTGATGGGGACATTGTTGTGCTGATGCTGACATTGCTGTGCTGATGGGGACATTGCTGTGCTGATGGGGACATTGCTGTGCTGATGGGGACATTGCTGTGCTGATGGGGACATTGCTGTGCTGATGGGGACATTGTTGTGCTGATGCTGACATTGCTGTGCTGATGCTGACATTGCTGTGCTGATGGGGACATTGCTGTGCTGATGGGGACATTGCTGTGCTGATGGGGACATTGCTGTGCTGATGGGGACATTGCTGTGCTGATGGGGACATTGTTGTGCTGATGCTGACATTGCTGTGCTGATGCTGACATTGCTGTGCTGATGCTGACATTGCTGTGCTGATGCTGACATTGCTGTGCTGATGCTGACATTGCTGTGCTGATGCTGACATTGCTGTGCTGATGGGGACATTGTTGTGCTGATGCTGACATTGCTGTGCTGATGGGGACATTGCTGTGCTGATGGGGACATTGCTGTGCTGATGGGGACATTGCTGTGCTGATGGGGACATTGCTGTGCTGATGGGGACATTGCTGTGCTGATGGGGACATTGCTGTGCTGATGGGGACATTGCTGTGCTGATGGGGACATTTTTGTGCTGATGGGGACACCGCTGATAGGGACACGGGTGTCTTTGCGTTGTTTTGCTAAAGTTTTTTCTCTTTTGTTCTCAGTCATATCATGCTGATTACAAAAACGATCCATGTAAAATATATACATTTAATTTAATACATAACTGATTTTTTTTTCCGGCCCCCGAATACTTGTAAAATCTTCAATGTGGCCCTCCTGTTGAAAAGTTTGGAGACCCCTGATATAAAGTAGTAGAGTAACTGCACATTATAGGAATTGTGTCAAATGCCAGATATTTTTTTTTTTCTATGAATGGAACCAAGTATTGGTAGGAATAGATCCAAAATTTTGCTATTTTCATTGGAGTTTGGCAAATTAAAATGGGGTAAAACATAAAATTGACAATTTCGAGAAAGTTCATGTATCCAAATAAAAAAAAAAGAAATGTTTACGTTACATATCTTATGTCAAAGTTACAGATCAACATTTTAATGGTGTTTTGATGCCAGTTGACTTGATACAGGTCTTTGTATAGCACAATGTATGTTTAGAGGACCTTTTACACTGGCTGATTATCGGCAACAAATTTTCGTACTAAAGATGCATTTACACTGTACTAACAAGCAGATAATTATCAGGAAGAAAGCATTCTTTCCCGATGAGTGCCTGCTGGTCAGTGGCAGTGAAGAGCTGGATTTACATGCAGCGATCACCTCCACTGTTTGGAGACTAGTGATGGCTACTGCCACCACTCATCCTCATACAGATTTATTGTTTCTGGGCTGCTGATCACACAGTATGATCTTCTATCCAGAAATGATGACTGAGATGTCTGCATAAAGAATCAATTCACCCGATGATTGATCTGCAGCATCTTTACACA
The DNA here is from genome assembly GCF_905171765.1 of Bufo bufo. Lineage (NCBI taxonomy): Eukaryota > Metazoa > Chordata > Amphibia > Anura > Bufonidae > Bufo > Bufo bufo. The sequence continues at coordinate 320,422,583 of NC_053394.1, forward strand.
TGCAGATTATTGTGTATAGTAATGTTTGTTCTCAATAAAGTTCCTGACAGGAATTTGTAAATCACCCGTTCCCTATGAATGGCCAGTGTAAATGTGCCACTAATCACCCAACAAACTAACAATGCTTGTTCATCAGGGGAAAGCATTTTTGATGTGGCACTGAATAATCATAATTTCTGGGCAGCAAGTCATCCAGTGTAGACAGGGATCTGCTGCCCAGAAGCAATGCCCATATTTACTAATATGAGTGCATCTACTACATTATGTTGGCATAAATTGTATAAAAAAGTGGCACAATTTGGGACATCTAGATTTACGGAACATTTCTCCATCTGTTCCAAAAAGGGCTGTGACTCGAAATGGGTGTAGCTTCACAAGAAGGGCATTGCCTAATATGCACCGCTTTGCAATGTAAAGGGGTCTTAAATTAGTACAGCTGGATCATCAAAGTCATTACATCTACTTGAGTATAGCTTGATGTAGGGCACACATAGAAAACACTGGAACGTATTGTTTATGAGGGCTGATGTTCCCTGTAGAAATAGCATGAAGGACTTTTTCTGTCCAGTCCTATTATTTCTACTTTAAAGTGGACCTTTCATTGGTTTGTAATAAGGAAGATAAATATCTGTACCTGCGGGGTACCCTCCGCTGTGCTGCCACCCTACCTGTTTTTTTTTAAATAGCGCTCCTGTGCCCCGTTATGGTCCCCCGCAAATTTCAAGCTCAGTATGCTAATACTGAGCATCGGAGCAATGAGGAGGAGATGCAGTCTTTCTCTGTGGGCGTCTCCTTCTCCCTGGCTGTGACGCTCTAGAGAGAGCACCTGAGCACAATGGAAGTAAATGGGAGAACCAGAGCATTACACCAGGCACCCCCTGTTTTAAAGAAGGGAGGGTGTCTGGTTCACAGGAAAAGGTCAGAAATTAATGGAAACACCACTGAAATGGTTCGGGAACAGCATGGGGAGGATGTCTGGATGCATCTTGGACTCCCAGGTCGCTGCTGGGAACGATGTTGTCCGAGAAGTACGCCACTTTTACAGACTGACAATAATATGCACAAAACCGAAGATAAAATCGATTTTAGAGGAAAAATTGTTAGGAACCATTCTTTCCTGTATATTTACTTGTATATAAAGTGCAAGTGCGGCCAAAAATTACAAGGAAGTGGCACTCCGATACAACTTGTATGTCACATAAAGGAGGGCCTCATTCACATTGTTGTACAACGGTTCAGGTAGTGGGACTCCTACACTCATAAAGCCTATGCACTAAGTAAAGGGCTGCCAAAAATTACAAGAAACTGGCACTCTAATACACCCTTTATTACACATAAAAGAGGGCATCATACACACCCTTGAAAAATTATGATTGATGGGCTGCTGGTGACCCTCAAAAACATTAGGAGCAAGGGCCTGCTGGTGACCCTCTAAAACATTAGGGGCGAGGGCCTGCTGCCGATCTGACCATCTAAAACATTAGGAGTGTGGGACTGCTGCTGAGCTGACCCTCTAAAACATTAGGGGTGAGGACCTGCTGCTGATCTGACCATCTAAAAAATTAGGAATGAGGGTCTACTGCTGAGCTGACCATCTAAAATATTAGGGGCGAGTGCCTGCTGCTGATCTGACCATCTAAAACATTATGGACGAGGGCCTGCTGGTGATCCTCTAAAACATTAGGGGTGAGGGTCTGCTGCTGAGCTGACCCTCTAAAACATTAGGAGCGAGGTCAGCCTAATAAGCATGTTGATATGATGGAGGAGGAAGACGAGAAAAGGAAGATTGAACCATATACCTTTTTTGCGGTGGAAGGGGTGCTTGGGAATACAGTGTATTCAATACAACATAAAAGCCACATTTAAAGTACCTTTATGTTCATCCGCTTTCCTCTAGTGGAGTAGAAAAGCCAGGGGCAATCCAGGCCTTGTTCATTTTGATAAAAGTCAACCTGTCAGCATTTTCAGTTGCCAGGCGGATGCGCTTATCAGTTATTATGCCCCAAGCAGCACTAAATACCCGCTCTGACAAAACGCTGGTGGCAGGACAGGCCAGCACCTCCAAGGCGTAGAGCGCAAGTTCGTGCCACTTGTCCAGCTTGGACACCCAATAGTTGTAAGGCACAGAGGGATCACTGAGGACGCTGACATGGCCTGCTACGTACTCCTTCACCATCTTCCAAAACGTTTCCCTCCTTGTGACACTAGGCCGCGCATCAGGGTGAGGGTGTTGGCGGGGTGTCATGAAACTGTCCCAGGCTATTGCCCTGCCTCTGTTGGAACTTCTGTGTGTTCCGCTCGTCTCCTCTCCTCGGTTGCCCAAGGAACTACGTACTCTGACGCCAGCGTAGTCAGCTGGAAATTTTGGGATCAATTTTTCCACAAGGACCTTCTGGTATTGCACCATTTTGCTAGTCCTCTCCACCACAGGAATGAGAGATGAGAAGTTCTCTTTGTAGCTGGGGTCGAGAAGGGTGAACAACCAGTAATCGGTGTTGGCCAAAATGCGTATAACGCGAGGGTCATGGGAAAGGCAGCATAATATAAAGTCAGCCATGTGTGCCAGAGTCCTAACAGACAAGACTTCGCTGTCCTCATCAGGAGGATGACTCTCAATCTCTTCATCCTCTTCCTCCTCTTCGGCCGATCCACACTGAATAGATGGAATAAACCTGCTATGGGTACTACCCTCCGTAGCGGAGGCAACCTTCTCCAGCTCCTCCTCATCATCATCATCCAATTCTTGCTGAAAAGACTAACTGAGAGTGGTCTGGATATCACCCTGTGTACTGTCTTCCCCCATTTCTACCTTTTCCACATGCAAAGCGTCCACCTTCATTGTGAGCAGCGAGCGTTTCAGTAGACACAGAAGTAGGATGGTTACGCTGATAATAGTGGCATCGCCGCTCACTATCTGTATTGATTCCTCAAAGTTGTGTAAAACCTCACAGAGGTCAGACATCCATGCCTACTCAACACTTGTGATGCAGGAGGCATCCAGGCCTGCGTCTTGGACAGTGGATTAGCCAGCACTTAACACAGGGGAAGAGTAGGCAGTGGTGTGACCCGCAGACACTGATTGTGGACCCAGGTGTTCGGCCCACCTATAAGGGTGCTTTGATGACATGTGGCGGATCATGCTGGTGGTGGTGAGGTTGCTAGTGTTCACGCCCCTGCTCATTTTGGTACGGCACAGGTTGCAAATGACAATTCTTTTATCATCCGCACTTTCCTCAGAAAAGCGCCAGACTGCGGAACACCTACCCCTTGGCAAGGGAGATTGCCGCAAGGGTGTGCTCCGGGGAACAGTTGAGGCGCTGTTTGGTGTGGCCCGCTGTCAGGAATAAGAGCCACCTTATCCGTAGTTATTATAATGTTTGCTCTGATAATATATGTTTTATGGTTATGTGTTGTGGTGTAACGTGTTCTGGTGTGATTCACATATATATACAGTATGTATTTATATATTTGTGTTGCCAGGCCAGCAGCCATTGATGAATTGGTTTAGGGCTGCATATAGGCCGAGATGTCTGCCTCATACCTGGGAAAACAGAAGTCTGCTCCCCGGGGGGTAGTTAGCAGAGAGATGCTAACGAGAATGGGCCCGTTTGCTGGTCACACTCGGGACAGAGGACAGCAGACTCTCCGGCGCCTTGCGTCAGCATGGGGGCTTCCTAACCAGAGCATGAACCATAATCTGTAATCCTTCATAACTTCGGATGTCCCCAAAATCTAGCTTATTATCTCTGGTATGATGGGGGCATTGCATGGACACCAGGCATATCAACTCGCCTTCATATTCTTAAAATAAGGATCTCATCTTCCGAGCATCCTGGATGTGTAGCGTTTGATATGCTAGGACTCAGGATGATGAGATATGAATTATGGGCTGGGGTCTGTATCTTCACCAGGGCAACTGGGAAACTATCTTTTTGATATTTTTATACCTGTTCCCTAGTTGGCCAGGGGGCCGGCTGCATGGGTAATGTAGTTTGGCCCAGAGGGGCTGAGCCAGAGGTGGGAGTGAGAATCCCCCTCAGGCCTGTCCCTGGAGGGAGGCATAAAAATGCAATCCCTGGATAGTTGGGTGTCAGAAAGTGGGAGATCCAATCGAATTGGTTTGTGCACTACTACTCTGCCCAAATCTCCTGGGAGGAAAGGACTTTTACCACACAAATGTTAAGTATTAGAACGTTCTTTGTTTTCTCCTTTTTATTTTACAATTGTTTGCCAACCTTTTGTAACCAAGTACTGTCTATTTTTTATACTTTAAACCTAAAAGTTTGATGGTTTGTCTTCTAACCTTAAGAACCTGTTAGCTCCATGAAGAGTGGAGTGCAGTCTGAGGCTTTATGTTGTTTTTCCGTGAGGCTTGTTATCGTGTGGGTGTCTGCTTGCGAGTGGAACACTCAGGGTTGTCCTGTCAAGCTTATAACTGACGGGTGGTGGCAGTGAAAATTTCTTGTTAGTGCTTGGGTGTGCTTGCAGGCTTCAGGTGGCGATTTATGCTCAAGTTTCGGCCCGGTGTAGGGCATAACAGCATGTGAGGGCTTGAGGTGAATTGGCCTGAAGGGCTTGGGCAACCCTTGTCACGTGATGCGGTGGATCGGTCTGGTCCCCGGTACGTGACACCCGCCTTCTCCCTTTTGCCACCCCACTGCCTCTTCCAGCCTGTTGCGGTGCTGCAGATCCCTCCCGCTCTGTACTGCTGTCCTCGCTCGTCTTGCCACCTTCTCAGGTTGGGTCAGTGATTTAATCGTCCACCACCTCCTCTTCCACTTCCTCACTCTGGTCATCCTCCTGACTTGTTGACCTAACAAGAACCTCAGCTATTGACAACTGTGTCTCATCCTTATCATCCACCTCGTGAAACACTAATTGCCGTTCCCCACCATCATCTTTTTCTGACTGTGGATGCTCAAGAGTTTGGGAATCAGTCAAGATCTCCTCATGTCCCTCTTCAAGCGGGCTTGGCCAGAGGGCCAAATCAAGGAATGGCACTGAAAAGAGCTCCTCGGAATATCCGAGTGTGGGATCACTTGTTTGCCAAGACTCTCCATGGTGGGAGGAAGGAGGATCAGGGTGAGGATTCTGTTGACCAGACTCTTGGCTACTGAGACTGGACTTTGTGGAACACAGGGTGGTGCCTAACTGACTGGAAGCATTATCTGCTGCAATCCAACCGACCACCTGGTCGCACTGGTGTGACTTCGAGAGTGGTGTCCTGCGCCGCCCCTGCAAACTGGTACATGAAGCTAGGTATCATGGATGAGTGTGTTTCTTTTGCTCTGGCAGCAGGCACAGTTTCACCGTGCCCAGGGCCACAGCCTCTGCGTGCACCATCAGCAGCACAGCCACTTCCCTGTCCCTTACTGCTCGCCTTGAGCATATTAAATTGTATATATGCTTGCAAGTATGTCACACGTACAGAAGCGCAGGTTTTGTAAGTGTATGCGCAAATAAATTACACTGAATGTCACAGATATTTAGGATGCGCAAACGTTACAAAGGAGATGTAGCTCAGGTAATGTCGCTGTCACCAGCGGAGAAAAAATTACACTGAATGTCAAAGATATTTAGGATGCGCAAACGTTATACAGGATATGTAGCGCAGGTAATGTCGCTGTCATCAGCGGCGAAAAAATTACATTGAATTTCACAGATATTTAGGAGGCGCAAACGTTATAAAGGAGATGTAACGCAGGTAATGTCGCTGTCACCAGCGGCTAATAAAAAATTACACTGAATTTTACAGATATTTAGGAGGCGCAAACGTTATACAGGAGATGTAGCGCAGGCAATATCGCTGTCAGCAGCGGACAAACAATTGCGCTGAATGTCACAGATATTTAGGATGCACAAATGTAACACAACAGATGTAGCAGAGGTTGTGTCACTGTCAGCAGTGGCTAAACAATTGCATGCAATTTAGCACAGGTTGCACTAATAATATATATTGCAGCCAGATAAAACAATAGTCCTTAAAAGGAGTTTTGGGTCTCTAACACCTTTCAAGACTAAATCCTGCCTAAAAAAAAAAAAACTATTCCTGTCCCTACAATATCTGTCCTTTCTGCTGCAGCTCTCCCTGACTAAGACTGGGCCGAACCACGCATTCCGGCCAACCAATCACTGTATTGCCAGTAACCAACATGGCTACGGCATTACAGTGAGTGCCAGTATTCCCCTGCATGTTTATTGGCTGCATAGCAGCCAGCAAACGTGCGGAGAGGAGACTCGAGCCGAACACTGCGATATGCCGAGTCAAAATGGTGGTTCGGCCGAGCATGCTCGCCCAACACTAGTCCTCTTTAAAGTAATGAAAATTTAGAAAAAGCTCTACTATTTTTAAAATTCCTCTATAATCACTAGTATCCTGCATATCGTCCTCTGAGCATCCCTCTGTGTGCAAAAACTTTATTCTGTATTAAAAAGTAACTTAGAACAAAACATAGAATCATAGTTACCATATAGCTCATTATGTCATGTAGAACAAGTAGAGTGTACTGTTCTTACTGCTGAGGTAATAAGGATGTTGACATGTCTATGATTTACGCTCTCCTGTCAGCTCTGCCTGCAGGGAGGGTGTATATGAGACTGCTATTCACTGAAATATAATGAACTCCTTGTGCGTTATTCAGGCAGGTCTAAACAGAGATGGATTATTTTTTTTGCCCATGAGAGAAGTAAATGGGTCTTGTTTCAGAGATCTAGAAGCTGAGTGCCGGCCTGGGGGACAGCACTCCAGGAGCCCCCTTTGTTGTGAAAGTGATGTCATGAAACCTAGTGCTTCCATCTAAGATCACATGATGCATTTACCATGATGGAAAGGAAGTTTGTTTACAAGGGGTAACATCATATGACTTCAAAAGCCACCTATTGTCCACAAGGTCCAGAGCGTCAACCCAAAACGGCATATATTTAATTGTAAAAGTTTATTAATTATTCATAATTACCAATGTTATTGTTCAGAGATTCAAGATACTTGTCTTTGTTAGCTTCTGGTTCATAGGTTATGCTTCTCAGTGTAAACATAATCAAATCCCAGACAATAAGCCAAGATGTTCCCTTACAAAATGCCCTCGATGCAATGTTGCTGATGGTGTTTAAAACTTTTAAAATAAAAAAAACTGAATATGGTCAAGTTGCCAGAGGGCAGAATCTCATTTATAGGCACTAGGCAGGGCAATGTTCCAAATCCCCCCTATTCAAAATTACCTTGAATGCACAATGTGTACCTTAAGTGTCCTAGCCAAGTAGACCTCAATGGAAGCACAGTTGGAACCAAGTTAACATCTGGCAAATGTATTAATCTCATTAATGATTAGTCCCACAGCTTCTGAAATTCTTCTCCAGTACCTGGCTGATAATGTTAGGCAGATAAAGTCTCCTTTTAAAAATCTTAATTAGCAGACACCACATCCTCAATCACCGGAGTAGAAGAAGGGTGGTTGAAGAGCTCCAAGCAGCAATGCTTCATCTGGGATACTTGTAAGGTCCCTCTTCAATTTGTCTTCCCCCTTAGGGTGAATGTTAATGAGTTTTCTGGTAGGAGGAGTATAAAGATGTTAAAGACATTTCTGAAAATTGAAATCTCTGTGGGGACCTGTGATTTATGAGCTTTTAAAGCTAATTGTTGTGTGCTAGGTCTCTCTTAGGCCTTATGCATATGAACGTATTTTCTTTCCGTGTCCATTCAGTTTTTTTTTTTTCATTTCAATGGGTCCGCAAAAAAAAAAAGGAAGTTTCTGTATGTCTATATTTCCGTTCCGGAAAAAAATAGAACATGTCCTATTATTGTCTGCATTACAGACAAGTATAGTACTATTTTATTAGGAGCCAGCAGTTCAGTTCTGCAAAATACGGAATGCACACAGGCGTCTGTGGGGACCTGTGATTTATGAGCTTTTAAAGCTAATTGTTGTGTGCTAGGTCTCTCTTAGGCCTTATGCATATGAACGTATTTTCTTTCCGTGTCCATTCAGTTTTTTTTTTTCATTTCAATGGGTCCGCAAAAAAAAAAAGGAAGTTTCTGTATGTCTATATTTCCGTTCCGGAAAAAAATAGAACATGTCCTATTATTGTCTGCATTACAGACAAGTATAGTACTATTTTATTAGGAGCCAGCAGTTCAGTTCTGCAAAATACGGAATGCACACAGGCGTCATCCGTATTTTTTGCGGACTGCAAAATACATACGGTCGTGTGCATGAGGCCTTAATTGCGTGTATCGCACACTGTACCTAAATTACACTTCTGCTATTCAGAGGGTCATTAACAAATTGTACCCTCTGGCCAAAGAAAATTTTCATAATATCTTTTTTTCCTGAACATTGTTTTTGTGATCAATTTTTTTTTTTATATTATGTGTTTATTAATATTTTAATTGTAAGCAAAGGAAAGCTTCTTTGGCTGGTGTTCAAGAAGTGAGCTGGGACTACCCAGTAGTTACTATTTATATATGTTGTGTATGAAACAACTAGATTAAGTAACTATGACTGAAAATGCAAAATTAAACCCTTCCTGGGTTGTTATCATAGCTGTGGTCAAGGTCATGTCTATAATATTAGGGCACGCCTCTCTTGCTGTCTTGAAAATTGTCTATTCTGTAATTCATCAATCTATCCATTTAACTTAGAAGGGTTGTCTCAGTTCAGCAAATGGCACTTATCATACAGAGAAAGTTAATACAAGGCACTTACAAATGTATTGGGAATGTCCATATTGCCTCTTTTCCTCTCTTGATTCATTTCTACATCGCATTATACATTGCTCATTTCCAGGATTATGGCCACCGCTGGACACTATAGGAAAAAGCTCCAGCCTCTCTGGTGGCAAGGACTATTGGAGCACGTATGAGCAGCAGCTCCCATCCCGGCCACCTCATATCTGCACTGCACTGGTGGCCATAACCCCTGGAAATGAGCAGTGTATAAGGCTATGGAAAAATGTATCAAGCCAGCAAAAGAGGCAATATGTACAACCATAATACATTAGTAAGTGCCTTGTATTAACTTTGTCTAAATGACAAATGCCATGTGCTGAAATGAGACAACCTCTTTAAAAGAACGTACTATCAGAAAATGACCTATTGTTCAAATTAAATTCTTGTGTTAAACATATTTATGGTGATATTATGTTTAATTTTCCATTTCAACTACCTATATATTAGAAAAACAATCCTGCAGTTTTCACACTGGCCACTAAGTTTAATAATAGATACCATTTCTTTGGTCTATATTGATTACTTTTCTGCAGTCGTCTCATTATTACAGGCAGGATTAGACAGCTATCAACTATCTATAGATAAGACAGGATCTACCATTCACAATAGGTGATTGCCAAAGCTGTATGTCACTATCTGGTTTCAACTGGCAGACAAATTATTAGATAACACATTCCATTTAAAGCTATTTGGCCAGACACACCCCAGCGAGTTGAAGGCAAGGAACTTGCAGTGTGTGTCAGTGAGAGGTTCCGTTATGGCCTTGCTCCTCTGACAGGATCGCCAGCATTATACTTATTTATAATGCTGTGTAACTCTGAGAGTCCTGAAATCTACTCATGGCCGTCTTTAACAAGGGGCAAAAGGGGCAGCTGCCCCGGGCCCAGTTGCTCCTGGGGGGCCCAAGGCAGCTGCCCCTTTTGCCCTGCTAGCCACTGCCCCGGGTGTCAGGCTGTCAGCTACACAGGGGGTGCTGCCATGCCATGCCTGCCGGCACTCCAGGCAGCGTACTGTGAGAGCTGTGATTCTCTAGGACCTTAGATGACATCATCACCATGTGACCAGTAACCTAGCAATATTACTGGTCACATGGCTATGAGGTTATCAAGGTCCTTTCTACCAGGAGTGTTGCTGTAGAAGTTTGCCTTAACTGTGGAGCTTTTTTTTGTGACGATTACATCAGAAAAACGTGACAGGGGCTGTTATGCTAATATACTGTAAACTACTGTATAGTGGGGTGCTGTATAGTGTGGGGGCCTGTATACTATGGGGGCCTGTATACTGTGGGGGGCTGTATACTGTGGGGGCCTGTATACTGTGGGGGGCTGTATACTGTATACTGTGGGTGCTGTATATTGTGGAGTGCTATACTGCTGTACTGTATACTGTGGGGGGCTGTATACTGTATACTGTGGGTACTGTATAATGTGGAGTCCTATACTGCTGTACTGTATACTGTGGGGGGCTGTATACTGTATACTGTGGGTGCTGTATATTGTGGAGTGCTATACTGCTGTACTGTATACTGTGGGGGCTGTATACTGTGGGTGCTGTATATTGTGGAGTGCTATACTGCTGTACTGTATACTGTGGGGGGCTGTATACTGTGGGGGGCTGTATACTGTATACTGTGGGTGCTGTATATTGTGGAGTGCTATACTGCTGTACTGTATAGTGTGGGGTGCTGTATCGTGTATAGTTTGGGGTGCTGTATACGGTGAGGTGCTATACTGCTCTACTGTATACTGTGAGGTGTTGTATACTGTGGGCTGCTATACTGCTCTACTATATACTGTGCGGTACTGTATAGTGTGTGCTGCTATACTGCATACTGTGTGGTGCTGTATACTGTGGGCTGCTATACTGCTCTACTATATACTGTGGGGTACTGTATAGTGTGGGGTGCTATACTGCATACTGTGTGGTGCTGTATACTATAGGGTGCTATACTGCATACTGTGGGTTGCTGTATACTATAGGGTGCTACTTGATACTGGAAAATGGGGGGGGGGGAGAAGGAAGGTTGGAACTTGATACTGGAAAATGGGGGAGGGGGGAAGGAAGGTTGGCACTTGATACTGGAAAATGGAGGGAAGGAAGGTTGGCACTTGATACTGGAAAATGGGGGGGAAGGAAGGTTGGCACTTGATACTGGAAAATGGGGGGAAGGAAGGTTGGCACTTGATAATGGAAAATGGGGGGGGGGAAGGAAGGTTGGCACTTGATACTGGAAAATGGGGGGGGGAGGAAGGTTTGCACTTGATACCGGAAAATGGGGGGGAAGGTTGGCACTTGATACTGGAAAATGGGGGGGGGGAAGGTTGGCACTTGATACTGGAAAATGAGGGGGGGGAGTTGGCACTTGATACTGGAAAATGAGGGGGGGGGAGGTTGGCACTTGATACTGGAAAAAGATGGGGGGGAAGGTTGGCACTTGATACTGGAAAATGGGGGGGGAAAAGGTTGGCACTTGATACTTGAAAATAAGGGGGGGGGAGTTGGCACTTGATATTGGAAAATGAGGGGGGGTTGGCACTTGATACTGGCACATGGGGCGGTTGGCACTTGATACTGGCACAATATTGGGGGCACTATTGGGGACCACAGGGCACAGTATTGGGGTAGTAGGATGTTTTGTCCAGAAGATGGTAGGATGATGGAAAAGTAGTAAACTAAGATTTTTTTTTTGTCAAACTGCAGAGATTAAAAACGGCGTAAAAATGGTGGTCTGGTCTGAAAGGAGAAGATGAGGACAGAGAACATCTACATCGAAAGGAGACGTCACTGGATGTAAGAGATACGGGCGCGATTTATGGGTGGGGCTGTGTGTGTGTGTGGTTGACACAGGGGCCCCATAATCTCCTATTGCCCGGGGAAATGCCCTTCCCGAGACCGGGGGGGGGGCCCATGGATCAGTTTTGGATCAGTTTTGTGTGTACGCCACTGGTGGCCACTGGCTTCACCCTAGAAGACCGGACCGACCCAAACCACACCCACAATGCCACAAACCACTCCCACAATGACCAAAACCACACCTCCAAACCACATACAGCCACTCCCCCGTATCAGTGAAGCCACGCCCCCCACCATCGGCTGGAAAAACACGGGGGAGGAGAGGGAAGAACTTTGTGAATGGAAGGTGAGCAGGGGCAGCCGGGGTGCTTCTCTCCCCCTCAGTCAGCCACAGGGAGCCATATCTGCGGCTCTAGTGACTGACTGGGGGTGAGAGAAGCCTCGGTCAGTTGCTGCAGCTCACGCTCAGACAGCACAATGCTGCAATCTGAGTGTGAGCCACTGAAAAGGAGGACATCCCTGTGTCCGTCCAGGCACTGCGCCGGACGGAGGACAGGGAGCCTGAAAACCGGACTGTCCGGCCTAAAACCGGCTAAAACAGGCTGCTGAGCTGTGTATCTAATCTTATCACTGACCGTCCACGGGCTCTTCCCTCACCATCTCCAGAGTGTAATAAACACATCATATCCAAACACATCTGTATCTAATCCTAACATGTATGTGTGCCTGATACATAGCCTGTTGTATGCGATACTGCCTGCTGAAGTGTGTATCTAATCCCATCTTCTATATACAGCTTGCTGAGCTGTGTATCTAATTCCATTTTGTATGACACAGTCTGCTGAGCTGTGTATCTAAACCCCTATGCACACGACCGTATCAATTCTTCGGTCTGTGAGACGCAAATCCGCTAAGTAAGGATACTGTCCATGTGCAACCAGCATTTTTTATTTTTTTTGCAGTCCCATTGATTTCTATGGATTTCAGGTCTGCATTTTGATGACCAAAATTGGACATGTTCTTTTTTTTTGCAGAACTGACACTACTGTGCTTTCCACATCCGTATACTAGTACAGCAAAAGATAGAACATGTCTTATTCTGGTCCTCATAATGCAGATCTAAAACCCTTAGAACTCAATGGCTCTGGAAAAAAATGTACATCTCACACAGGCAGTATCCTTATTTAGCAGATCTGCTACTTGGAGAGAGCAGAACGGATACGGTCCTGTGCATGAGGCCTAATCCTATCTTTTTTGGTCCTGACTGCTGAAGGGTATATCTTGGGCCATCATATGTGATACACTTGAGATAAGACCATGATCAGCCTGGGAAACACGGTCCGCGTGTCGCCACATCTCCCAGGCCGACCGCACTCTCCTGACCGAACTGACGATATGACAGTAATGTATGATACAGCCAGTCTCTTATCTGGTCGGGGAGCTGAGGTTGGCCTGAAAATTGTGGCTGACACATTGACTGAGACATGGATTCCTGGGCCGATCACAGTAGTTTGCATGATCCCTATCACTCATACTGAGCCACCATTACAGGGTTATCCACAGTGTCCCCATAACAGTGACATCCACAGTGTCCCCATAACAGTGACATCCACAGCGCCCCCATAACAGTGACATCCACAGCGCCCCCATAACAGTGACATCCACAGTGCCCCCATAACAGTGACATCCACAGCGCCCCCATAACAGTGACATCCACAGCGCCCCCATAACAGTGACATCCACAGCGCCCCCCATAACAGTGACATCCACAGTGCCCCCATAACAGTGACATCCACAGTGCCCCCATAACAGTGACATCCACAGGCCCCCATAACAGTGACATCCATAGCATTCCTATAACAGTGACATCCACATTGCACCTGAAACAGTGACATCCACATTGCTCCCATAACAGTGATATCCACAGTACCCCTATAACAGTGACATACACAGCGCCCCCATAACAGTGACATACACAGCGCCCCCATAACAGTGACATACACAGCGCCCCATAACAGTGACATCCACAGTCCCCCCATAACAGTGACATCTAGAGCACCCCATAACAGTGTCACTGTTATGGGAGCACTGTGGATATCACTGTTATGGGGTCACTCTAGATGTTATCTACAGTGCCCCCTTGTGCTATCCACAGTGCCAGCCACAGTGCCCCCATGTGCTATCCACAGTGCCAGCCACAGTGCCCCCATGTGCTATCCACAGTGCCAGCCAGAGTGCCCCCATGTACCAGCCACAGGGTCCCCCATGTGCCAGCCACAGTGCCCACAAGGGCACCCATGTGCCAGCCACAGTGCCCACAAGGGCACCCATGTGCCATCCACAGTGCCCACAAGGGCACCCATGTGCTATCCAAAGTGTCCCCCATGTGCCATGCACAGCTCCCCAATGACATCCACAGCATAGCGATCAGCCTTACATCGCGCTGTACATGAGTCAGTACAGGCTTCACATAGAAGCCTGTACACTCAGAAGACGGCCGGCAGTCCCGACGCATGCGCAGTAGTGTGCAAGCGACAGGACCGAAGAAGGCTGGCAGGAGGCGGTGACGTCAGGCAGGAAAAGAAGAGGATGGCGCTGGACCGGAAGACTTCAAAAAGCTTCAGGAGCGATCACGTGACCGTGAAGAGCATCATAGGAAGGGCTGCGCTGTGGAGGGTAAGTATTGGTGTAATAAACCACCCTCGACAGGTATGAATATGGACAATTTTCAAGTAGAGGCCGGAGAACCCCTTTAAGACTCACCAACACTAGTGGGGTTGCATAGAGGCAATATTGGGCTCTATTCTCTAAAATATTTCTCTAAATGATCTTAAAGAGGGATTACACAGTAAAATTGTCACGTACGGGAGGAGTGTGTGCCGCCCTGAGCTCCACCCTCTCCTCTGTCCCTGCCTACTTGCATGGTCCGCCCTAGGCGGCGGTTTACAACTTGACGGCAGTCCCTAATCTGAGTACGTGCAGGGCCTTAAAGGAAAGAATACAATAAAGGAGAAAACAACAACAAAGTGACAGGCAGGCACTGAGGGGTTAATCAAATACCAAAGTCAATACCAGCCGAGGTCAGGAGCCAGGAGGAACAACAATACAAAAGGGAGAAGCAAGATCAAGTGAGGGTCAAAGCCAAGAGGTAACGCCAAATACAGGAGGTAGCAAGAGTGAGGTCAAAACACAACAAACACTAACAGACGATATGCTGGTGACTGAAATAAGACCAATCACAGGGAACCTGTGGCCAGCAGGCTGCCTGTTTAAATAGCCCTGGCTGGTGAGTCACATGACGTGGCCAGCGTCACGTGACTCACAGTACACAGCCCAACACAGCTAAGCACTGATCATCATTATCGGCGCTCAGCTCCTCTGCTGCTCGCCTGCTGCCATGGAGACGAGGACGCAGGCTGCATTCTTGACCCCCTCCTTGCGCAGGGCGCCGGCGGCGCTGTGATTGAAGCACGCTTTGCCGGCCCCTCGTTACAAAAATATTATTTTTCTCAGACGATACTAAACTGAGTAAAACAGTTAACACAAAAGAGGACAGTATGCTACCAAAGATGGATCTGAATAGAATGGAAACTTGGGCCAGTGGCAATATAGGTTTAACACTCATAGGAAGGGAAAATGCTTGTCACTAATACATACAAAATGGTAAAACACTTGGTAACATTGATATGGAAAAGGGCTCAGCAAGGCTAATACGACCATGGGGTGCGTCAAAGGGACGTAGATGAACATGACTAGAACATAGTTCTGCCACATTACAAATCACCAGTCAGACCGCACATGGAGCATTGTGCACAAGAAAGACATAGCAGAGCTTGAGTGCCTTAAAAGGAGGGCAATTAAAGAAATACATGAAAGATAATGAAAATTTGGGTTATAACTTTTTTCAGAGGGGGTTGGGATAGTGAAGTCACCAAAAGAAGGGCCAGGTTGCCATACTGCAGAGTAATAATATTTCAGGTTATAGTTATTAGAATTATGGAGAAGGATCATTGATCCAGGTAGTTATTCTGGATCATAGATGGGAAAATTTACCCATGTTCAAAACCATTACTGGGGTATTTTTCACTATTAGGGTACTCATCACTAACATGGTGTACAGTACATGGAAAAAATATTCCAAACAACGAGAATGATTTTCCATGTGAAATGTGATGCTCATTGTTGCAAAATGTTTTTTTATGTTTCTAGCTGAACATGTGCCTAGTCGTCCCATCATTGCCTACTATAATTTGAGCATTTATCACTAATATTTTTTTTTAAAAATTATAATTGAGAAAAAGATGACAGCATGTCCTAGTTTTGCCACCAAAATAGCAGTTATAAATAGTTATTTCAGTATCATAGACATGAAAATCATTGATTGTCTTATCTACTGAAGGCGGACTGGCCCACCAGACAAAAATCCTTTAAGAACTCAGGCTCTAACACTACACTATTTGGAGCAAATCACTTTGCACTTGGATCTATTTCTTATGGGTTGATTTAAAAAATTATACTATTGATAATATGCCCTGTGTGTGCAAAGATAACAGCAAAGTGTATAATGCAATAAAAGTAAAAATGCGCGTGGTGTACATGTTCTTACCCTCAGAACATGTTGGGCCCAACAAAACCTCAGTCCGACACTGCCTTGATAATGGTCTTCCTTTACAAAGGAAGCTGAAATATCTGAAGATCTCTCTTTGAGGTTTAATTGTTCAGTACTAAAAGGGTAAATTGGAGCCCCAGAGTATTTACACATATAATTGCCAAACCCTTTCCTATCAAAATATCTCACAGATTCCGTCGTGTCTTGATGCAGAGCATCCTGTTCCTTACTGGCAATCCCAGAATCCTTTAGCACTTATTACCGTTCAAGTAAACTTGGCAATTCCTACTTCATCACTGATTATGTTATGTAAGAAGCAATCTGCCTCATTGAATTAATACCAGGCTCCTCACAGCTCATGACATTACAATTCAATGTGCTGGAGACTTCCTGATTCCGGTCTGTTAAACCCGCCACCACTGCATGAACAGACAGGCGATTCTTGACATATTGGTTTGAGTACAATACAAAAATGTATCTTGACGTTTAACACAGTGACCCATCCAATCAGATATTTGATTCTGTGTAACTATGAAACGGAAATATCAAACAAATTCTGGGTAATGGCACAAAACGTTTTATAACAGTTAACATTCATGTCGTTGGAATTTATTATATTTTTTAAAAGAATCATAATTATCGTATAGTTAAAGTAAGTTGTTGCCCACTAAAGGGTCCCCTGATCACAGTATAATCAACCATAATCTGGGGAACAATTTGGCAGTTCTCCTGCAGCACCTCCATAGGGAAAATAATAAATGACACAGTACCCATTCAAGTCAATAAGCTGTTCCAGTAATGCATGGATTTGCCAGGTCCACCAGAGTAAAGTAAATGATGCCCTTTTCTAGCCAACCTTCACTTTGGCTGGTATATTAGAGCGCTGAATAAGCAAACCCTCCCCCTCTATTAACTTGGTTTAAAGATTTTGCTAAAAAAAAATATATATATATATACAGTTGCAAGAAAAAGTATGTGAACCCTTTGGAATGATATGGATTTCTGCACAAATTGGTCATAAAATGTGATCTGATCTTCATCTAAGTCACAACAATAGACAATCACAGTCTGCTTAACCCCTTAGGGACGCATGACGTACCGGTACGGCATGTTTCCCGAGTCCTTAAGGACCCATGACATACCGGTACGTCATCTATAGTTCCGATCACGGTGCCTGCTCAAATCATTGAGCAGGCACCACGGCTAAATGCGTGACCCCCCCCCCCCGGGTCGGCGATCGCCGCAAACCGCAGGTCAATTCAGACCTGCGGTTTGCGGCTTTTTATTGTGCGGGCGGCGGTAGTCGGCGGTGCCATCGGGTCCCCTTGGGGCTGTGGGGGGGACCCGATGGCATGGAAGGCAGCGCGATGCCTAAGGAAGGCATCGAGCTGCCTTCCGGTGAAGAGCCTGTGAAATCCAGCCCCCTGGATCTCACAGGCCGGAAGCTGTATGAGTAATACACACAGTATTACTCATACAGCCAATGCATTCCAATACAGAAGTATTGGAATGCATTGTAAAGGATTAGACCCCCAAAAGTTCAAGTCCCAAAGTGGGACAAAAAATAAAGTGAAAAAAAAGTTGAAAAAAAAAGTTTTCCCCCCAAAAAATTAAAAGTTTCAAGTAAAAATAAACAAAAACTTAATTTTCCCCAAATAAAGTTAAAAAAATTGGTAAAAAATAGGGGGGGGGGGGGAGTATACATATTAGGTATCGCCGCGTCCGTATCGACCGGCTCTATAAACATATCACATGACCTAACCCCTCAGATGAACACCATAAAAAATAAAAACTGTGCTAAATAAAATTTTTTGTCACCTTACATCACAAAAAGTACAACAGCAAGTGATCAAAAAGGCGTTTGCCCACCAAAATAGTGCCAATCTAACCATCACCTCATCCCGCAAAAAATGAGCCCCTACCTGAGACAATCTCCCAAAAAATAAAAAAACTATGGCTCTCAGAATATGGAGACACTAAAACATGATTTTTTTTGTTTTAAAAAAGCTGTATTGTGTAAAACTTACATAAATAAATAAAAAGTATACATATTTGGTATCGCCGCATTCGTATCGACTGGCTCTATAAAAATATCACATGACCTAACCCCTCAGATGAACACCGTAAAAAATGTAAAATAAAAACTGTGCTAAATAAACCATTTTTTGTCACCATACATCACAAAAAGTGTAATAGCAAGCGATCAAAAAGTCACATGCACCCCAAAATAGTGCCAATAAAACCGTCATCTCATCCCGCAAAAATCATACCCTACCCAAGGTAATCGCCCAAAAACTGAAAAAAATATGTCTCTCAGACTATGGAAACACTAAAACATGATTTTTTTTTGCTTCAAAAAAGAAATTATTGTGTAAAAATTACATAAATAAATAAAAAGTATACATATTAGGTATTGCCGCATCCGTGACAACCTGGTCTATAAAAATATCACATGATCTAACCTGTCAGATGAATGTTGTAAATAACAAAAAATAAAAACGGTGCCAAAACAGCTATTTCTTGTTATCTTGCCTCACAAAAAGTGTAATATAGAGCAACCAAAAATCATATGTACCCTAAACTAGTACCAACAATACTGCCACCCTATCCCGTAGTTTCTAAAATGGGGCAATTTTTTGGGAGTTTCTACTCTAGGGGTGCATCAGGGGGGCTTCAAATGGGACATGGTGTAAAAAAAAACAGTCCAGCAAAATCTGCCTTCCAAAAACCGTATGGCATTCCTTTCCTTCTGCGCCCTGCCGTGTGCCCGTACAGCTGTTTACGACCACATATGGGGTGTTTCTGTAAACGACAGAATCAGGGCCATAAATATTGAGTTTTGTTTGGCTCTTAACCCTTGCTTTGTTACTGGGAAAAATGGATTAAAATGGAAAATTTGCCAAAAAATGGAAATTCTGAAATTTCATCTCCATTTGCCAATAACTCTTGTGGAACACCTAAAGGGTTAACGACATTTGTAAAATCTGTTTTGAATACCTTAATGGGTGTAGTTTCTTAAATGGGGGTCACTTTTATGTAGTTTCTACTCTAGGGGTGCATCAGGGGGGCTTCAAATGGGACATGGTGTCAAAAAAACCAGTCCAGCAAAATCTGCCTTCCAAAAACCGTATGGCATTCATTTCGTTCTGCGCCCTGCCGTGTGCCCGTACAGTAGTTTACGACCACATATGGGGTGTTTCTGTAAACTACAGAATCAGGGCCATAAATATTGAGTTTGGTTTGGCTGTTAACCCTTGCTTTGTAACTGGAAAAAAATTATAAAAATGGAAAATCTGCCAAAAAAGTGAAATTTTGAAATTGTATCTCTATTTTCCATTAATTCTTGTGGAACACCTAAAGGGTTAACAAAGTTTGTAAAATCAGTTTTGAATACCTTGAGGGGTGTAGTTTATAGAATGGGGTTATTTTTGGGTGGTTTCTATTATGTAAGCCTCGCAAAGTGACTTCAGACCTGAACTGGTCCCTAAAAATTGGGTTTTTGAAAATTTCTGAAAAATTTCAAGATTTTCTTCTAAACTTCTAAGCCTTGTAACATCCCCAAAAATAAAATATCATTCCCAAAATGATCCAAACATGAAGTAGACATATAGGGAATGTAAAGTAATAACTATTTTTGGAGGTATTACTATGTATTATAGAAGTAGAGAAATTGAAACTTGGAAATTTGCTAATTTTTCAAAATGTTTGGTAAATTTGGTATTTTTTTATGCAAAAAAATTTATTGACCAATTTTAGCAGTGTCATGAAGTACAATGTGTGACAAAAAAACTGTCTCAGAACGGCCTGGGTAAGTAAAAGCATTTTAAAGTTATCAGCACTTAAAGTGACACTGGTCAGATTTGCAAAAAATGTCCTTAAGGTGAAATAGGGCTTAAGTCCTTAAGGGGTTAAACTAATAACACACAAATAATAAAATGTTACCATGTTTTTATTGAACACAGCATGTAAACATTCACAGTGCAGGTGGAAAAAGTATGTGAACCCTTGGATTTAATAACTGGTTGAACCTCCTTTGGCAGCAATAACTTCAATCAAACGTTTCCTGTAGTTGCAGATCAGACGTGCACGACGATCAGGAGAAATTCTTGACCATTCCTCTTTACAGAACTGTTTCAGTTCAGCAATATTCTTAGGATGTCTGGTGTGAATTGCTTTCTTGAGGTCATGCCACAGCATCTCAATCGGGTTGAGGTCAGGACTCTGACTGGGCCACTCCAGAAGGCGTATTTTCTTCTGTTTAACCCATTCTGTTGTTGATTTACTTCTATGCTTTGGGTCGTTGTCCTGTTGCAACACCCATCTTCTGTTGAACTTCAGCTGGTGGACAGATGGCCTTAAGTTTTCCTGCAAAATGTCTTGATAAACTTGGGAATTCATTTTTCCTTCGATGATAGCAATCCGTCCAGGCACTGATGCAGCAAAGCAGCCCCAAACCATGATGCCCCCACCACCATACTTCACAGTTGGGATGAGGTTTTGATGTTGGTGTGCTGTGCCTCTTTTTCTCTACACATAGTGTTGTGTGTTTCTTCCAAACAACTCAACTTTGGTTTCATCTGTCCACAGAATATTTTGCCAGTGCTGCTGTGGAACATCCAGGTGCTCTTGTGCAAACTGTAAACGTGCAGCAATATTTTTTTTGGACAGCAGTGGCTTCCTCTGTGGTATCCTCCTATGAAATCCATTCTTGTTTAGTGTTTTACGTATAGTAGATTCGCTAACAGGGATGTTAGCATATGCCAGAGACTTTTGTAAGTCTTTAGCTGACACTCATTTTTCTTCACCTCATTGAGCAGTCTGCACTGTGCTCTTGCAGTCATCTTTACAAGAAGGCCACTCCTAGGGAGAGTAGCAGCAGTGCTGAACTTTCTCCATTTATAGACAATTTGTCTTACTGTGGACTGATGAACAGCAAGGCTTTTGGAGATACTTTTATAACCCTTTCCAGCTTTATGCAAGTCAACAATTCTTAATCGTAGGTCTTCTGAGAGCTCTTTTGTGCGAGGCATCATTCACATCAGGCAATGCTTCTTGTGAAAAGCAAACCCAGAACTGGTGTGTGTTTTTTATATGGCAGGGCAGCTGTAACAAACACCTCCAATCTCATCTCATTGATTGAACTCCAGTTGCTGATACCTCACTCCAATTAGCTCTTGGAGATGTCATTAGTCTAGGGGTTCACATACTTTTTCCACCTGCACTGTGAATGTTTACACGGTGTGCTCAATAAAAACATGGTAACATTTAATTCTTTGTGTGTTATTAGTTTAAGCAGACTGTGATTGTCTATTGTTGGGACTTAGATGAAGATCAGATCACATTTTATGACCAATTTGTGCAGAAATCCATATCATTCCAAAGGGTTCACATACTTTTTCTTGCAACTGTATATACACTGAACAAAAATATAAACGCAACACTTTCAGTTTTGCTCCCATTTTGCATGAGCTGAACTCAAAGATCTGAAACATTTTCTACATACACAAAAGACCCATTGCTCTCAAATATTGTTCACAAATCTGTCTAAATCTGTGTTAGTGAGCACTTCTCCTTTGCCGAGATAATCCATCCCACCTCACAGATGGCATATCAAGGTGCTGATTAGACAGCATTAATATTGCACAGGTGTGCCCTAGACTGCCCACAATAAAAGACCACTCGGAAATGTGCAGTTTGATCACACAGCACAATGCCACAGATGTCGCAACATTTGAGGGAGCGTGCAATTGGCATGCTAACTGCAGGAATGTTTACCAGAGCTGTTGCCTGTGCAATGAATGTTAATTTCTCTACCAGAAGCCGTCTCCAAAGGCATTTCAGAGAATTTGGCAGTACATCCAACCGGCCTCACAACCATAGACCACGTGTAAGCACACCAGCCCAGTACCTCCACATCCAGCATGTTTACCTCCATAATCGTCTGAAAATAGCCACCCGGACAGCTGCAGCAACAATCAGTTTGCATAACCAAAAAATTTCTGCACAAACTCAGAAACCGTCTCAGGGAAGCTCATCTGCATGCTCGTCGTCCTCATCGTGGTCTGGACCTGACTGCAGTTCGTCATCATAACTGACTTGAGTGGGCAAATTCTCACATTCGATGGCGAGGCATTCTGTTCACGGGTGAGTCCCGGTTTTCACTGTTCAGGGTAGATGGCAGACGGCGTGTGTGACGTTGTGTGCATGAGCAGTTTGCTGATGTCAACATTGTGGATTGAGTGGCCCATGGTGGCGGTGGGATTATGTTATGGACACGAACACAGGTGCATTTTATTGATGGCATTTTGAATGCACAGAGATACCGTGACGAGATCCTGAGGCCCATTGTTGTGCCATTCATCCACGACCATCACCTCATGTTGCAGCATGATAATGCACAGCTGCATATTGCAAAGATCTGTACACAATTCCTGGAAGCTGAAAACATCCCAGTTCTTGCATGGCCATCGTACTCACCGGACATGTCACCCATTGAGTATATTTGGGACGCTTTGGATCGCTATATACGACAGCGTGTTCCAGTTCCTGCCAATATTTTGCAACTTCGCACAGCTATTGAAGAGGAGTGGACCAACATTCCACAGGCCACAAACAACAACCTGATCAACTCTGTGCGACGGAGATGTGCTGCACTGCATGAGACAAATGGTGGTCACACGAGATAATATTCTGCCCTTCCCCCAGTAAGGCAAAACTGTGCACATTTCAGAGTGGACTTTTATATTCTGGGCAGTCTAAGGCACACCTGTGCAATATTCATGCTGTCTAATCAGCACCTTCATATGCCACACCTGTGAGGTGGTATGGATTATCTCAGCAAAAGAGAAGTGCTCACTAACACAGGTTTAGACAGATTTGTGAACAATATAAGAGAGTAATGGGTCTTTTGTGTATGCGGAAAATGTTTCAGACCTTTCAGTTCAGCTCATGCAAAATGGGAGCAAAACCGAAAGTGTTGCGTTTATATTTTTGTTTAGTGTATATACAGTATATATATATATATACACTGCTCAAAAAAATAAAGGGAACACTTAAACAACACAATGTAACTCCAAGTCAATCACAATTCTGTGAAATCAAACTGTCCACTTAGGAAGCAACACTGAGTCACAATCAATTTCACATGCTGTTGTGCAAATGGGATAGACAACAGGTGGAAATTATAGGCAATTAGCAAGACACCCCCAATAAAGGAGTGGTTCTGCAGGTGGTGATCACAAACCACTTCTCAGTTCCTATGCTTCCTGGCTGATGTTTTGGTCACTTTTGAATGCTGGCGGTGCTTTCACTCTAGTGGTAGCATGAGATGGAGTCTGCAACCCACACAAGTGGCTCAGGTAGT
The DNA here is from genome assembly GCF_905171765.1 of Bufo bufo. NCBI lineage: Eukaryota > Metazoa > Chordata > Amphibia > Anura > Bufonidae > Bufo > Bufo bufo. The sequence continues at coordinate 320,446,073 of NC_053394.1, forward strand.
GCAGCTTATCCAGGATGGCACATCAATGCGAGCTGTGGCAAGAAGGTTTGCTGTGTCTGTCAGCGTAGTGTCCAGAGCATGGAGGCACTACCAGGAGACAGGCCAGTACATCGGGAGACGTGGAGGAGGCCGTAGGAGGGCAACAACCCAGCAACAGGACCGCTACCTCCGCCTTTGTGCAAGGAGGAACAGGAGGAGCACTGCCAGAGCCCTGCAAAATGACCTCCAGCAGGCCACAAATGTGCATGTGTCTGCTCAAATGGTCAGAAACAGACTCCATGATGGTGATATGAGGACCCGACGTCCACAGGTGGGGGTTGTGCTTACAGCCCAACACCGTGCAGGACGTTTGGCATTTGCCAGAGAACACCAAGATTGTGAAATTCGCCACTGGCACCCTGTGCTCTTCACAGATGAAAGCAGGTTCACACTGAGCACATGTGACAGACGTGACAGAGTCTGGAGACGCCGTGGAGAACGTTCTGCTGCCTGCAACATCCTCCAGCATGACCGGTTTGGCATTGGGTCAGTAATGGTGTGGTTGGCATTTATTTGGAGGGCCGCACAGCCCTCCATGTGCTCGCCAGAGGTAGCCTGACTGCCATTAGGTACCGAGATGAGATCCTCAGACCCCTTGTGAGACCATATGCTGGTGCTGTTGGCCCTGGGTTCCTCCTAATGCAAGACAATGCTAGACCTCATGTGGCTGGAGTGTGTCAGCAGTTCCTGCAAGATGAAGGCATTGATGCTATGGACTGGCCCGCCTGTTCCCCAGACCTGAATCCAATTGAGCACATCTGGGACATCATGTCTCGCTCTATCCACCAACGTCACGTTGCACCACAGACTGTCCAGGAGTTGGCAGTTGCTTTAGTCCAGGTCTGGGAGGAGATCCCTCAGGAGTCCGTCCGCCACCTCATCAGGAGCATGCACAGGCGTTGTAGGGAGGTCATACAGGCACGTGGAGGCCACACACACTACTGAGCCTCATTTTGACTTGTTTTAAGGACATTACATCAAAGTTGGATCAGCCTGTAGTGTGTTTTTCCACTTTAATTTTGAGGGTGACTCCAAATCCAGACCTCCATGGGTTGAAATTTGATTTCCATTTTTTTATTTTTGTGTGATTTTGTTGTCAGCACATTCAACAATGTAAAGAACAAAGTATTTCAGAAGAATATTTAATTAATTCAGATCTAGGATGTGTTATTTTTGTGTTCCCTTTATTTTTTTGAGCAGTGTATAATATATATTCTTTTATTTTTTTAAATCAGATCACCCCTTTATTTTATGCCCTGAATTTTCCATTTTATTGCATTTGCTTTATTCAGCAATTGTCGTAACACTAATCTGTCTTCTTGGCTTCCCTACATATTTTCCCTTTCTCAGTGCTGACTATTGTGTATTGTGTATGTCATCTGAACCTAAGCCCTCCAATCCTCAAAATATTAGATATGAATTTCACTACTGTCTTATTCATTTCTGGATTAGGTGGATCATTAAATGTATTATGTTGGTATGTACATAACACAATTTCACCCCAGTAGAGACTAATTTACTAGGACTAGGTTGTGCCGACATCACTGTTCTCAAGGCTGACTGATGTTTATGAGACATCTGGATGCATGTGGTCAACTATGTTCTATCACAAATATTTATTAAATAATACTAACAATTTGTGAATATGTCCCAAATGACTATTTGTCTAACAATAACCAACTTACAAGATGTTGGGTTTACCAGTGAAAAGACTGATAAATAAAATGACAAGATGACCTTTGGTGATCTTCAACTGATACTTGCATTGGGACAGTGGACAAAGATCTGCTTAGCCTGAGCATCGGCCAACTAGATTGTCTTATTTGTCTTAGGACACTTTGGACACATTTGGAGATCAAGCCAAGTGTCAGTACAGAGATCGCCATATGGCCTCCCATTTGGCTTTGTAGAAACCAGTAAGTCACTGTCTAAAATAAGAGTTAAAAACTCTTAACAAGAATTTGTGATTATATGGCACGAATCCTTAGATACATGAGCTACACATATTATCATTGAGTGAAGGACCCATGTCTGACATCGGCTGGTGGCCCAAGTTTAGTGGCTTGCAATCAGACAGCAGATGGTCTGATGAGACATTGATCCACAAGCATATGTCTAAAACATGAAAATGACTGAATTACAACTATTATGTAAATGGGTTACTGTCTATGGGTCAATTATTTTTTATTATCAATTGGTAGATGTCCGTTATGTGTATGGTCAGGTACAATGGTAGGATTTATTTATGTATATTCTGCTGAAGCGCCTTAAATTTTTAAGATCATTTATTACTGTTATTTGACACAAAAATGTGTACACTACATTCTCAGCACTATAAGTCTACTACTTTGAGTTCATAAAACATGTGTACAGCATGCAATAAGATGAAATAAATGTCACTGCTCTAATATTTTAATCCATGAATCCCTGCTTTATTACCTTATTCACTGACATGGTGGACATGTACAGTAAAACCTTCTATAGTCGGTACAAAATGACACCCATTGGATGGTCACTTTTTAGATCCTGGAGCCCCAGGCTAGGGGAAGCCAGATCCATGTAATTCTAGCTCTGTCAAAGAAGTATATACAATTAGAAGGCCCCATACATGAACAATGTATGGGCTCCGTGCTCTCCAACAACTCAGCGTAGAGCACACCCTTAATTGCTCTGACATAGCACTGGTAATCTTGAATTATGAAATTCACTACATAAAGCACATTAGTTAGCTGTCAGTGAAAGCTCCTCCAAACCCCTTTATACACATACATGTAGAGGGAAGTAAGTTGCTGCCAGACACCTCTGGAAGAGGCTTATCTCCCTAAAGGATTGGGTATGTTGATGTCCAACTGTCAGGGATAGATGATAAATGTATGATTGTTGGGGGTCTGCTTTCTGGCACTGACCACCTTTCCATTCACTTCTATAGAACTGCAGAGCTCAGTGCTCAGCTTTCATCTTCAGTCCTATAGAAGTTGATGGAATGATGGTCACGCACCACTGCCTCATTCACACAGGGCATTAGGGTATACCTGTTCTCATCACTTGGGTTCCCAACAGTCAGACCCCCTGTGTACATATATCAGCTATTCTGTGGAGGAGTTTCCAGGGGGTGAATATTTCAGAGGTGGTTCAATGCTGCAGTCAATGACTGGCTGAGCAGTAATCTCCAGGCATTTCCTACATGTTAGATGGGACAAGGAAGAAGAGATTATCTGGGACCCAGTAACCGTTAGAACGGGAGTGGTGGGAGATTGCTGAGGGTAAGTATGGCTTTTTGTATTTTTCTTTTTCACTACTCAAAACTTTAGCCCCTTTAATTAAATAACTCCCTTTACGTTGCTTAGATTTGACCTAAGAGACACTAAAAAATTGCTTGTAAGAGGACCCCTTTACCTTGTGGGCTTCTATGAAACTGCCCAGGTTGCATATATGGTAAGTCCTTCCCCGGGTATAGGGCAGAATGTGCTAACACAGTCATTAATGACAGAAATTACACAGTAGGACTGGTACACAAAATACATTGGATTAGACCTGGCAAAGGACCAGAGGAAAATGCTTGTAATGATATCAGTTACTAATGCATTTTTATGCTTTTTTCCATGGTCACGTGTTGTCACCTTTCATGGTGATGTGTGAACGGTTGCACTGGATTGGAAAAATATAGATGTTTTCTTCCAAAATTAGCACTTCTCCTGTCCACAGGTTGTGTGCATTACTGCAGGTAACCAAAAATGTTATCTGCCAGGTAAATCCAGATAGCAACACATATCCTTTTTTTGTCATCTATTTTTATTTTCTGATTGTACATTTATTTTATTATCTGAACATGATTATGGGGGGCTGCCATCTTGCCTGAACTGTTCTTAACAGCATTTAGAAAGCATTAAGAAAATTGCTTTACGGCCACCCCTTTGGCCATAGACACAATTGTCTGGAGCTGTCCCTATTGACTTCCATGGGAGAGTTTTGTAGTCATGCTCTGTGACCTGTGCAGAGGTCATTTTACAAGCAAGGAGTAGAAAAGCCTTGAGAATCACCTAATGTGAATGGTGGATCCCGTCTTATCTATACACAGAGGTGATATAATACAGGCAGGATTAGAATGACAGATATGCAGGTAAAGGGCACTTTACACATGCAGAGAATCAGCCATATAATTTCTAACAAGTGTTCATAGGAATGCTCATTAGCAATTATCTGGCAGTGTAAAGGTGCCGCCAATTACCTAATGAATGAGCGAAACGCTTGTTCATCGGGTAATCACTTCTTTCACATGGTCACCTAAATCGTTGTTTGCCGGCAGCAAATAAACAGCACTCTGCTGCCGGCAAACAATGGTTCTGTATGGGGACGAGCAATGGCATTCAAGATCGCTCCTCCCCATACTGTTGAGGAGATCGCTGTATGTAAATGCAATGGTCTCCTTCACTGACAAGCAGACCCTTGCCGGGGAGGAACACTTCATTCCTGACAATCTCCTTCTAAATTGCACAGAGTAGAGGGACCTTAAAGGGTTTCTGTCACCCCACAAAACTCTTTTTTTTTTTTTTGGATAGTTAGATTCCTCATAGCGCGATATAGGAGAATATAATAGTCTTACTTACTTTCATGCAGCCGATTCTTTATAAAACGAAGTTTTATAATATGTAAATGAGGGCTCTACCAGCAAGTAGGGCGTCTACTTGCTGGTAGCCGCAGCAGAAAACCGCCCCCTCGCCGTGTTGATTGACAGGGCCAGCCGTGATCTCCTCCTCCGGCCGGCCCTGTCAGTATTTCAAAAATCGCGCGCCTCTGGTCATTCGGCGCAGGCGCTCTGAGATGAGGAGGCTCGTCTCCTCAGCACTCCCTCAGTGCGCCTGCGCCGATGACGTCTTCTCTTTCAGTGATGTCATCGGCGCAGGCGCACTGAGGGAGTGCTGAGGAGACGAGCCTCCTCATCTCAGAGCGCCTGCGCCGAATGACCAGAGGCGCGCGATTTTTAAATTACTGACAGGGCCGGCCGGAGGAGGAGATCACGGCTGGCCCTGTCAATCAACACGGCGAGGGGGCGGTTTTCTGCTGCGGCTACCAGCAAGTAGACGCCCTACTTGCTGGTAGAGACCGGATTTACATATTATAAAACTTCGTTTTATAAAGAATCGGCCGCATGAAAGTAAGTAAGACTATTATATTCCCCTATATCGCGCTATGAGGAATCTAACTATCCAAAAAAAAAAATATGAGTTTTGTGGGGTGACAGAAACCCTTTAACTACAGTAAAGTCATCTGTACAGACCAAGAAGTGATGTCTATTATTCGGCTTGGTGGCCAGTGTTTAACCCCCTTCCCAACATATGACGTAATAGTACATCATGGCGGCAAGTGACTTGCCGGATTTTGACGTACTATTACGTCAATGTGATTGGGCTGGCACGGGAGTGGTGCGTGCTCGATCACTGCAGGTGCTTGGCAGTCCCTGGAAGTCAGGCCCCTGCTGTATACGCCAGCATCGCTATAAAATCAGATGCCGGTGGATTAACCCCTTCTATGCCACGGTTAGCGCTGACTGCGGCAAAGAAGGTGCACGCGGCGGGTGAGGGCGCCCCATCGGGTCCCCGCGCTGCTGTGGCGGGGACCCGATGGGTGACAAGGCAGCCCGATGCCATGCACAGGCTGCCTAGTGCCTTGCATGGCATCGGGACCTGCCTTCTACGGGGGCCGAGGAGATCCAGCCCCAGGCTCGTCTCTTAGGCAACCTGTTAGTGTATTACTCAGTGTAATACACTAACAGGCAATGCATTACAATACAGATGTATTGTAATGCATTGCAGAGGAGATCAGACCCTCAAAAGTTGAAGTCCCAGAGTTGGACAGAAATAAAGTTAAAAAAAAAAAGAAGTGTTTTTAATACAAATAAATAAAGTTTCAAGTAAAAAATGAAAAAAAAAACACCTCAGACGATCATGGAGGTAAACATGCTGGATGTGGAGGTCCTGGGCTGGTGTGGTTACACGTGGTCTGCGGTTGTGAGGCCGGTTGGATGTACTGCCAAATTCTCTGAAACGCCTTTGGAGATGGCTTATGGTAGAGAATTGAACATTCATTGCACAGGCAACAGCTCTGGTAGACATTCCTGCAGTCAGCATGCCAATTGCTCACTCCCTCAAACATTGCAACATCTGTGGCATTGTACTGTGTGATCAAACTGCACATTTCAGAGTGGGCAGTCTAAGGCACACCTGTGCAATATTCATGCTGTCTAATCAGCACCTTGATATGCCACACCTGTGAGGTGGGATGGATTATCTCGGCAAAGGAGAAGTGACCACTAACACAGATTTGGACAGATTTGTGAACAATATTTGAGAGTAATGGGTCTTTTGTGTATGTAGAAAATGTTTCAGATCTTTGAGTTCAGCTCATGCAAAATGGGAGCAAAACTGAAAGTGTTGCACTTATATTTTTGCTCAGTGTATACAGTTGCAAGAAAAAGTATGTGAACCTTTTGGAATTATATGGATTTCTGCACAAATTGGTCATAAAATGTGATCTGATCTTCATCTAAGTCACAACAATAGATAATCACAGTCTGCTTAAACTAATAACACACAAAGAATTAAATGTTACCATGTTTTTATTGAACACACCATGTAAACATTCACAGTGCAGGTGGAAAAAGTATGTGAACCCTTGGATTTAATAACTGGTTGAAGCTCCTTTGGCAGCAATAACTTCAACCAAACGTTTCCTGTAGTTGCAGATCAGACGTGCACAACGGTCAGGAGTAATTCTTGACCATTCCTCTTAACAGAACTGTTTCAGTTCAGCAATATTCTTGGGATGTCTGGTGTGAATGGCTTTCTTCAGGTCATGCCACAGCATCTCAATCGTGTGAAGGACAGGACTCTGACTGGGCCACTCCAAAAGGCGTATTTTCTTTTGTTTAAGCCATTCTGTTGTTGATTTACTTCTATGCTTTGGGTCGTTGTCCTGTTGCAAAACCCATCTTCTGTTGAGCTTCAGCTGTTGGTCAGATGGCCTTAAGTTCTCCTGCAAAATGTCTTGATAAACTTGGGAATTCATTTTTCCTTTGATAATGGCAATCCGTCCAGGCCCTGATGCAGCAAAGCAGCCCCAAACCATGATGCCCCCACCACCATACTTCACAGTTGGGATGAGGTTTTGATGTTGGTGTGCTGTGCCTCTTTTTCTCCACACATAGTGTTGTGTGTTTCTTCCAAACAACTTAACTTTGGTTTCATCTGTCCACAGAATATTTTGCCAGTGCTGCTGTGGAACATCCAGGTGCTCTTGTGCAAACTGTAAACATGCAGCAATGTTTTTTTGGACAGCAGTGGCTACCTCTGTGGTATCCTCCCATGAAATCCATTCTTGTTCAGTGTTTTATATATCGTAGATTCGCTAACAGGGATGTTAGCATATGCCAGAGACTTTTGTAAGTCTTTAGCTGACACTCTAGGATTCTTCTTCACCTCATTGAGCAGTCTGCGCTGTGCTCTTGCAGTCATCATTACAGGACAGCCACTCCTAGGGAGAGTAGCAGCAGTGCTGAACTTTCTCCATTTATAGACACTTTGTCTTACTGTGGACTGATGAACAACAAGGCTTTTGGAGATACTTTTATAACCCTTTCCAGCTTTATGCAAGTCAACAATTATTAATCGTAGGTCTTCTGAGAGCTCTTTTGTGCGAGGCATCATTCACATCAGGCAATGCTTCTTGTGAAAAACAGCAAACCCAGAACTGGTGTGTGTTTTTTATAGGGCAGGGCAGCTGTAACCAACACCTCCAATCTCATCTCATTGATTGGACTCCAGTTGGCTGACATCTCACTCCAATTAGCTCTTGGAGATGTCATTAGTCTAGGGCAGTGGTCAGCAACCCGCGGCTCTTTTGAACCTATGCCGCGGCTCCGGCATGGGCATGAGCAGTGTGTGTGCGGCATGAGCAGTGTGTGTGCGGCAGCGGCGGCGGGGCAGGCACTGTGCGGCGGCGGCTGGGCAGGCACTGAGATGAGCGCTTCCATTGTGGAAGCGAAGCGCTCATCTCCATAGTGATCTGTTTGCATCGCCGTCCTCAGGACAGCGATACAAACAGAAGGCTGTGCGGATGAGCAGGGCAGGGAGGTGTGTCCCTTTCCTGTTCCTCTGATAGGCTGCCGGCACTACTAGGGCGGCAGCCTATCAGAGGCCGGCGTAGGCGGCGCGATGACTTCATCGCGCTACCTGAGCCGTACAGCGCTGGAGTCGGGACACAGGCCGGAAGAGGCCTGCATCACATCGCTCCAAAGAGGTAAGTATAAGTGTTAATTTTTTTTTTTTTAACTGGCAGTCTGGCACATAATGGTATTATACTGGCACATGATTGGGGAATTTGGGGGGGCCCCTGGAATTACTGCCACATGATTGGGAGGGGGGTCTGGTATTACTACTGGCACATGATTGGGGGGGTCTGGTATTACTACTGGCACATGATTGGGGGGGTCTGGTATTACTACTGGCACATGATTGGGGGGGTCTGGTATTACTACTGGCACATGATTGGGGGGGGGGGGTCTGGTATTACTACTGGCACATGATTGGGGAGGTCTGGTATTACTTGCACATGATTGGAGGGGGGTCTGGTATTACTGGCACATGATTGGAGAGGGGTCTGGTATTACTGGCACATGATTGGAGGGGGGTCTGGTATTACTGGCACATGATTGGAGGGGGTCTGGTATTACTGGCACATGATTGGAGGGGGGTCTGGTATTACTGGCACATGATTGGGGGGGTCTGGTATTACTGGCACATGATTGGAGGGGGGTCTGGTATTACTGGCACATGATTGGAGGGGGGTCTGGTATTACTGGCACATGATTGGAGGGGGGGTCTGGTATTACTGGCACATGATTGGGGGGGTCTGGTATTACTGGCACATGATTGGGGGGGTCTGGTATTACTGGCACATGATTGGAGGGGGGTCTGGTATTACTGGCACATGATTGGGGGGTCTTGTATTACTGGCACATGATTGGGGGGGTCTGGTATTACTGGCACATGATTGGAGAGGGGTCTGGTATTACTGGCACATGATTGGAGGGGGGTCTGGTATTACTGGCACATGATTGGAGGGGGGTCTGGTATTACTGGCACATGATTGGGGGGTCTGGTATTACTGGCACATGATTGGAGGGGGGTCTGGTATTACTGGCACATGATTGGGGGGGTCTGGTATTACTGGCACATGATTGGGGGTGGTCTGGTAAAGGTAAATTAAATATTTTAATTAGCTATTAATTTGCAAAAATATATTTTACATTGTTAAGTGGAAAAGTCCTTTTTTTCTTAAGATTGACAGCTGACTGCACGATCCTGTTTTAAATGTCGCAATGGTTTTGCGGCTCCCAGTTTTTTTTTTCCTTCGGAAACGGGTCCAAGTGGCTCTTTATGTCTTAAAGGTTGCAGACCCCTGGTCTAGGGGTTCACATACTTTTTCCACCTGCACTGTGAATGTTTGCATGGTGTGTTCAATAAAAACATGGTAACATTTAATTATTTGCATGTTATTAGTTTAAGCAGACTGTGATTGTCAGATCACATTTTATGACCAATTTGTGCAGAAATCCATATCATTCCAAAGGGTTCACATACCTTTTCTTGCAACTGTATTATGATTTTTTTTGCTTCAAAACTGGTATTAAAGTGTTAAAGTGGAAAAAAATCCATAACAACCTGCTCTATAAAAATTTCACATGACCTAACCCCTCAGCTGAACAACATTAAAAGAAAAAGTGCCAAAAAAGCTATTTTTTGTCACCCTACATCATAAAAATTTAAACATCAAGCGATCAAAAAGGCGTATGCCCACAAAAATAGTGCCAATCAGTCACCTCATCCCGCAAAAAATGAGATCCTACCTAAGACGATCGGTCAAAAAAAAAAAAAAAAACTAAGGCTCTCAGACAATGGAGACACTAAAATAAAATTTTTATTTTTGTTTCAAAAATGCTATTATTGTTTAAAATTTAAATAAATTAGAAAATGTATATATATTAGGTATTGCCACGTCCGTAAAAATCTGCTTTATAAAAATGTCACACGACCTAATCCCTCTGGTGAACGCTGTAAAAATAAAAACTAAGCCAAAACAACCAATTTTTGGGTCACCTTGCCCCATAAAGTGTAATAATGAAGGATCAAAAAATCAAATGTACCCAAAAATGGTACCAATAAAAATGTCAATTCTTCCTGCAAAAAACTAGCCCCTGCACAAGACGATTGGCAGAAAAAAAATATATATATGGCGATCAGAAAATGGAGACAGAAAAACATAATTTTTTCTTCAAAAATGCTTTATTATGTAAAACTGAAACAAACAAACAAAGTAGACATATTTGATATCATTGTGTCCGTAACAACCTGCTCTATAAAAATATCTCATGAGCTACCTTGTCAGATGAATGTTGTAAAAAAATTAAAAATTAAAACTGTGCCAAAACAGCCATTTTTTGGTTACCTTGCCTCACAAAAAACTTAATATAGAGCAATTAAAAATCATATGTACCTCAAAATAGTACTATTAAAACTAGCACCTTATCCCGTAGTTTCCAAAATAGGATCACTTTTGGGGAGTTTTTACTGTAAGGCAAATGGGGGTCCTTAAATGGGACATGACATTTAAAAACCAGTCCAGCAAAATCTGCCTTCCAAAAACCATATAACGCTTCTTTTCTTCTGCGCCTTGCCGTGTGCCCTTACAGCAGTTTACCACCACATGTGGGGTGTTTCTGTAAACCGCAGAATCAGGGTAATAAATATTGAGTTTTGGTTGGCTGTTAACCCTCGATGTGTTAATGAAAATGGATTAAAATGGAAAATCTGCCAAAAAAGTGAAATTTAGAAATTTCATCTCCATTTTCCTTTGTGGAACACTTAAAGGGTTAACAAAGTTAGTAAAATCAGTTTTTAGTAACTTGAGGGGTGTATTTTCTACAAATGGGTCATTTATGGGAGGTTTCCACTATGTAAGCCCCACAAAGTGACTCCAGACCTGAACTGGTCCTTAAAAAGTGGGTTTTGGAAATTTTCTTAAACATTTTAAGAACTGCTTCTAAAATTATAAGCCTTTTAACATCCTAAAAAAAATAAAATAACATTTACAAAATGATGCCAACATAAAGTAGACATATTAGAAATGTTAAGTAATAAATATTTTAGGAGGTATCACTTTCTGTTTTAAAAGCAGAGAAATGGAAATTTTGAAAATTGCGAATTTTTCAAAATCTTTGTTAAATTTTGGATTTTTTTTTATAAATAATGGTGAAATATATTGACTCAAATTTATGACTATCATGAAGTATAATGTGTCATGAGAAAACAATCTCAGAATGGCTTGGATAAGAAAAAGTGTTCCAAACTTAATACTACATAAAGTGACACATGTCAGATTTTCAAAAAATGGCCTGGGCAGGAGGGCGAAAACTGACCCGGGGTAGAAGGGGTTAAATATAGATATTGACATGTAAATTTAAAATATCAAAAATTAATAAAAAATATTTTAAACATAAAAATGTGAATTAAAGGCGATTTAAAGATTTAACTTCAGCAGAGCTGAGGTGTGGTGATTCTTTTGCAGGATGGCAGCCTTGTTTTTCTAATCCTGTACCACCCTTGTAATGTATCATCTCTATTGACAATTTTATAACACCATGCTAAAAACAAATATAGATACTCTTCATGTTACACAGGTGGAGAAGATATTGATTTGGAAGAAAACCAATTTCAAGCAAATAAATCCAAATGTATTAAAAATAATGAAAAAGAGCAGTGACAATTATAGCAATTATCTATTTTGAATCCAAGCTTGTATTCGTCGCCGTTCCCTTGACAATGTGAAAGCTTGTAAAATTCACAATAGAAAATCAGTTTCCAGGGGAAGCCTCTGATTAAGGCAATTACCTTTCCGATAACTGTTCTAAGTGCAGATATTGTGTTGCGGGATTCAGGCCTCTGCTGACAGAAGACTTGAAATTACTCCAATCATGTTTAATAGTAGTCAATTACAATAGTATCTATTCAAATAAGAGACAACGCAGAAGCTTTCTTGCTGAATATGCTGGCAAAAAGTGGAAGTGTTAAAAAATTCTCAATTCCCAACCTTGTGTTGATACAATGATACAAAAACTTTCTTTATCGCCTTACCAATCTATTACACTTCCATCACATTTTTAAACTGCCCTGATTCTGAGTTGGGTGAAGTGTGGAATTGGAGATCCTTGGACTCTGTGGACTACAAAACCCATACGGTCGTTGAATGTAGCCATAGTCAGAAAAATGGAATAAAGTCACTTCTGGAGCACCATGAGCATATTACAAAGTTACTGTGGGCAGTTTGTATGACATAAGCTTAAAAGAAAAAGGAAGTCTGGTAGTACGCCTGATGAAGGGACTGATGGGTGCTCAGGGGTTAATCCATGGGATAAAAAAAATATTATATATATATATATATATATATATATATACACTCACCTAAAGAATTATTAGGAACACCATACTAATATGGTGTTGGACCCCCTTTTGCCTTCAGAACTGCCTTAATTCTACGTGGCATTGATTTAACAAGGTGCTGATAGCATTCTTTAGAAATGTTGGCCCATATTGATAGGATAGCATCTTGCAGTTGATGGAGATTTGAGGGATGCACATCCAGGGCACGAAGCTCCCGTTCCACCACATCCCAAAGATGCTCTATTGGGTTGAGATCTGGTGACTGTGGGGGCCATTTTAGTACAGTGAACTTATTGTCATGTTCAAGAAACCAATTTGAAATAATTCGAGCTTTGTGACATGGTGCATTATCCTGCTGGAAGTAGCCATCAGATGATGGATACATGTTCTCATTCTGTTTACGCCAAATTCGGACTCTACCATTTGAATGTCTCAACAGAAATCGAGACTCATCAGACCAGGCAACATTTTTCCAGTCTTCAACAGTCCAAGTTTGGTGAGCTCGTGCAAATTGTAGCCTCTTTTTCCTATTTGTAGTGGAGATGAGTGGTACCCGGTGGGGTCTTCTGCTGTTGTAGCCCATCCGCCTCAAGGTTGTGCGTGTTGTGGCTTCACAAATGCTTTGCTGCATACCTCGGTTGAAACGAGTGGTTATTTCAGTCAACGTTGCTCTTCTATCAGCTTGAATCAGTCGGCCCATTCTCCTCTGACCTCTAGCATCCACAAGGCATTTTCGCCCACAGGACTGCCGCATACTGGATGTTTTTCCCTTTTCACACCATTCTTTGTAAACCCTAGAAATGGTTGTGCGTGAAAATCCCAGTAACTGAGCAGATTGTGAAATACTTAGACCGGCCCATCTGGCACCAACAACCATGCCACGCTCAAAATTGCTTAAATCACCTTTCTTTCCCATTCTGACATTCAGTTTGGAGTTCAGGAGATTGTCTTGACCAGGACCACACCCCTAAATGCATTGAAGCAACTGCCATGTGATTGGTTGACTAGATAATTGCATTAATGAGAAATAGAACAGATGTTCCTAATAATTCTTTAGGTGAGTGTATATACTCACCTCATCCACTTGATTGTGTAGAGGCCGCCCGCTGCATTCTTGATTGAAGAAAACCCGCCAAAGGACCTGCAGCGAGAGTGAAGATGTCACCATGTGGTCACACAGGCCATGTGGTGATGCCATGACATCACCATGTGATTATGCTGGCCATGCGCGGTGATGTAATCTCTGATGTCACCGAGCGCGGCCAGCATGATCACGTGGTAACGTCTTCACGTTCACCTCAGGACCTTTGCAAGTTTTCTTCAATCGAGTGGACACCCTCTCCGCGATCAAGTGGATGAGGTGGGTATGATTATTTTAACTTTTAGCCACCATTTTAGGAAAAATTGATTCACTACCACGAAGTGCGAGGAAATTCAGCTTTGTGGCGAATAAAATGTTTCCTGAAATTCGGATGGAAGTCCACTTTGTATACTTTGATTCACTCAATATAACAAAACAATAACAAACATAGGTGCACTCTGCAGTCTCACTAATTCTCAAACTGATTTTAAAATTGAGAGATTAGTCAACATGTCCTACGGTGTAGAACATGTCTTAAGCCCGGACACCACGACAAGGTTTCTCAAGTAGCCCGGGACCCTACACTCTCCTACCTGAGCCATATGGGCGATACCAGGAGCCAGTGGGCAAATTACAGGAGCATAGGGCCGACTCGCAAACAACTCACCAGTTACCTCCAGCATGTGGCCATGCTTGCAATGGGAGGAGGGAGGAGTCTGTGAGTCCCACTCAAGACTTGCTGATATAGCCCAGGCTTCACAGGTGCACCTAAATGTGACCTGTAGATGGAAAACAGGCACATTTAAATAGGAGTTTATACACCTCCAGGAATCTATATATACAAACTAAGAAGACAGGTTGGCATCAGCAGGAGCTGCTCAAACCCACATGCAGTTGTGCATATATATAGGGGAGCAAATCCTGCACTTGTGGCCCGTTGCTAATGGCAATCCCCAGCAAAATGCATACAATGGAGGATGCCCGCGGCGAACCACAAGTACCACAATAGACATCCTACACAAGGTAACAAGTGCGGATGTGATAATTAATATAACAATATAACAAAACAATAACAAACATAGGTGCACTCTGCAGTCTCACTAATTCTCAAACTGATTTTAAAATTGAGAGATTAGTCAACATGTCCTACGGTGTAGAACATGTCTTAAGCCCGGACACCACGACAAGGTTTCTCAAGTAGCCCGGGACCCTACACTCTCCTACCTGAGCCATATGGGCGATACCAGGAGCCAGTGGGCAAATTACAGGAGCATAGGGCCGACTCGCAAACAACTCACCAGTTACCTCCAGCATGTGGCCATGCTTGCAATGGGAGGAGGGAGGAGTCTGTGAGTCCCACTCAAGACTTGCTGATATAGCCCAGGCTTCACAGGTGCACCTAAATGTGACCTGTAGATGGAAAACAGGCACATTTAAATAGGAGTTTATACACCTCCAGGAATCTATATATACAAACTAAGAAGACAGGTTGGCATCAGCAGGAGCTGCTCAAACCCACATGCAGTTGTGCATATATATAGGGGAGCAAATCCTGCACTTGTGGCCCGTTGCTAATGGCAATCCCCAGCAAAATGCATACAATGGAGGATGCCCGCGGCGAACCACAAGTACCACAATAGACATCCTACACAAGGTAACAAGTGCGGATGTGATAATTAATATAACAATATAACAAAACAATAACAAACATAGGTGCACTCTGCAGTCTCACTAATTCTCAAACTGATTTTAAAATTGAGAGATTAGTCAACATGTCCTACGGTGTAGAACATGTCTTAAGCCCGGACACCACGACAAGGTTTCTCAAGTAGCCCGGGACCCTACACTCTCCTACCTGAGCCATATGGGCGATACCAGGAGCCAGTGGGCAAATTACAGGAGCATAGGGCCGACTCGCAAACAACTCACCAGTTACCTCCAGCATGTGGCCATGCTTGCAATGGGAGGAGGGAGGAGTCTGTGAGTCCCACTCAAGACTTGCTGATATAGCCCAGGCTTCACAGGTGCACCTAAATGTGACCTGTAGATGGAAAACAGGCACATTTAAATAGGAGTTTATACACCTCCAGGAATCTATATATACAAACTAAGAAGACAGGTTGGCATCAGCAGGAGCTGCTCAAACCCACATGCAGTTGTGCATATATATAGGGGAGCAAATCCTGCACTTGTGGCCCGTTGCTAATGGCAATCCCCAGCAAAATGCATACAATGGAGGATGCCCGCGGCGAACCACAAGTACCACAATAGACATCCTACACAAGGTAACAAGTGCGGATGTGATAATTAATATAACAATATAACAAAACAATAACAAACATAGGTGCACTCTGCAGTCTCACTAATTCTCAAACTGATTTTAAAATTGAGAGATTAGTCAACATGTCCTACGGTGTAGAACATGTCTTAAGCCCGGACACCACGACAAGGTTTCTCAAGTAGCCCGGGACCCTACACTCTCCTACCTGAGCCATATGGGCGATACCAGGAGCCAGTGGGCAAATTACAGGAGCATAGGGCCGACTCGCAAACAACTCACCAGTTACCTCCAGCATGTGGCCATGCTTGCAATGGGAGGAGGGAGGAGTCTGTGAGTCCCACTCAAGACTTGCTGATATAGCCCAGGCTTCACAGGTGCACCTAAATGTGACCTGTAGATGGAAAACAGGCACATTTAAATAGGAGTTTATACACCTCCAGGAATCTATATATACAAACTAAGAAGACAGGTTGGCATCAGCAGGAGCTGCTCAAACCCACATGCAGTGTGCATATATATAGGGGAGCAAATCCTGCACTTGTGGCCCGTTGCTAATGGCAATCCCCAGCAAAATGCATACAATGGAGGATGCCCGCGGCGAACCACAAGTACCACAATAGACATCCTACACAAGGTAACAAGTGCGGATGTGATAATTAATATAACAATATAACAAAACAATAACAAACATAGGTGCACTCTGCAGTCTCACTAATTCTCAAACTGATTTTAAAATTGAGAGATTAGTCAACATGTCCTACGGTGTAGAACATGTCTTAAGCCCGGACACCACGACAAGGTTTCTCAAGTAGCCCGGGACCCTACACTCTCCTACCTGAGCCATATGGGCGATACCAGGAGCCAGTGGGCAAATTACAGGAGCATAGGGCCGACTCGCAAACAACTCACCAGTTACCTCCAGCATGTGGCCATGCTTGCAATGGGAGGAGGGAGGAGTCTGTGAGTCCCACTCAAGACTTGCTGATATAGCCCAGGCTTCACAGGTGCACCTAAATGTGACCTGTAGATGGAAAACAGGCACATTTAAATAGGAGTTTATACACCTCCAGGAATCTATATATACAAACTAAGAAGACAGGTTGGCATCAGCAGGAGCTGCTCAAACCCACATGCAGTTGTGCATATATATAGGGGAGCAAATCCTGCACTTGTGGCCCGTTGCTAATGGCAATCCCCAGCAAAATGCATACAATGGAGGATGCCCGCGGCGAACCACAAGTACCACAATAGACATCCTACACAAGGTAACAAGTGCGGATGTGATAATTAATATAACAATATAACAAAACAATAACAAACATAGGTGCACTCTGCAGTCTCACTAATTCTCAAACTGATTTTAAAATTGAGAGATTAGTCAACATGTCCTACGGTGTAGAACATGTCTTAAGCCCGGACACCACGACAAGGTTTCTCAAGTAGCCCGGGACCCTACACTCTCCTACCTGAGCCATATGGGCGATACCAGGAGCCAGTGGGCAAATTACAGGAGCATAGGGCCGACTCGCAAACAACTCACCAGTTACCTCCAGCATGTGGCCATGCTTGCAATGGGAGGAGGGAGGAGTCTGTGAGTCCCACTCAAGACTTGCTGATATAGCCCAGGCTTCACAGGTGCACCTAAATGTGACCTGTAGATGGAAAACAGGCACATTTAAATAGGAGTTTATACACCTCCAGGAATCTATATATACAAACTAAGAAGACAGGTTGGCATCAGCAGGAGCTGCTCAAACCCACATGCAGTTGTGCATATATATAGGGGAGCAAATCCTGCACTTGTGGCCCGTTGCTAATGGCAATCCCCAGCAAAATGCATACAATGGAGGATGCCCGCGGCGAACCACAAGTACCACAATAGACATCCTACACAAGGTAACAAGTGCGGATGTGATAATTAATATAACAATATAACAAAACAATAACAAACATAGGTGCACTCTGCAGTCTCACTAATTCTCAAACTGATTTTAAAATTGAGAGATTAGTCAACATGTCCTACGGTGTAGAACATGTCTTAAGCCCGGACACCACGACAAGGTTTCTCAAGTAGCCCGGGACCCTACACTCTCCTCCCTCCTCCCATTGCAAGCATGGCCACATGCTGGAGGTAACTGGTGAGTTGTTTGCGAGTCGGCCCTATGCTCCTGTAATTTGCCCACTGGCTCCTGGTATCGCCCATATGGCTCAGGTAGGAGAGTGTAGGGTCCCGGGCTACTTGAGAAACCTTGTCGTGGTGTCCGGGCTTAAGACATGTTCTACACCGTAGGACATGTTGACTAATCTCTCAATTTTAAAATCAGTTTGAGAATTAGTGAGACTGCAGAGTGCACCTATGTTTGTTATTGTTTTGTTATATTGTTATATTAATTATCACATCCGCACTTGTTACCTTGTGTAGGATGTCTATTGTGGTACTTGTGGTTCGCCGCGGGCATCCTCCATTGTATGCATTTTGCTGGGGATTGCCATTAGCAACGGGCCACAAGTGCAGGATTTGCTCCCCTATATATATGCACAACTGCATGTGGGTTTGAGCAGCTCCTGCTGATGCCAACCTGTCTTCTTAGTTTGTATATATAGATTCCTGGAGGTGTATAAACTCCTATTTAAATGTGCCTGTTTTCCATCTACAGGTCACATTTAGGTGCACCTGTGAAGCCTGGGCTATATCAGCAAGTCTTGAGTGGGACTCACAGACTCCTCCCTCCTCCCATTGCAAGCATGGCCACATGCTGGAGGTAACTGGTGAGTTGTTTGCGAGTCGGCCCTATGCTCCTGTAATTTGCCCACTGGCTCCTGGTATCGCCCATATGGCTCAGGTAGGAGAGTGTAGGGTCCCGGGCTACTTGAGAAACCTTGTCGTGGTGTCCGGGCTTAAGACATGTTCTACACCGTAGGACATGTTGACTAATCTCTCAATTTTAAAATCAGTTTGAGAATTAGTGAGACTGCAGAGTGCACCTATGTTTGTTATTGTTTTGTTATATTGTTATATTAATTATCACATCCGCACTTGTTACCTTGTGTAGGATGTCTATTGTGGTACTTGTGGTTCGCCGCGGGCATCCTCCATTGTATGCATTTTGCTGGGGATTGCCATTAGCAACGGGCCACAAGTGCAGGATTTGCTCCCCTATATATATGCACAACTGCATGTGGGTTTGAGCAGCTCCTGCTGATGCCAACCTGTCTTCTTAGTTTGTATATTTGATTCACTCAACACTAATGGGTACCCAACAGGTGCCCATAGCCTTAGTGCCTCCACACACAGTAGAATGCCTCCATTGTGCCCCTAAACAGTAAACCCCCTTACTGCCGCTACACAGTAATTTGCCCCCCTTAGTGCCACTACACAATAAAAAGTTCCCTTAGTGCCCCTCCCTACACAGTAAAACACCCCAATACTGCCCCCACATCTTGCTTTTCCCAGTAGCAGGCGTGATGCAGTAATGTCATTGCACCTTCTGAGCTGAGTATCACAGCGCATAGGCCGATTCACCAGCCAGGGACTGATCCTCGGTTAGTATTCTCTCTAGTCTCCAGATCTCCCTGCTTCACAATTGTATTCAACTGTAGGTTGTACAATTTGTTTTATTTATTTATTTTACTCACTTATATAGCGCTGACATATTCTGTAGCACTTTACAGACATTATCATCACCCTGTCCCCAATGGGCCACACAGTCTAAGTTCCCTATCAGTATGTCTTTGGAGTGTGGGAGGAAACTGGAGTACCTGGAGGAAACCCACGCAAACACAGGGAGAACATACAAACTCTGTGCAGATGTTGTCCTTGGTCGGATTATAACCCAGGACTAGAGGTGGCCTTGCGGTTCGCCCGGCGGTCGTTTACGCGGCAAACTTTGCTCATTCGCGATTCGCCGAACATGCGAACATATGGAGATGTCCGCCGGCACCATATTCTTTTACATTGTGAAGAACTTTGACCCATGACACATCCATCAGGTGGTACAGGACAGCCAATTGAGACGTTTCAGCACATGGAAATACCCCCTACCTTATAAATAAACCTGATCTGGCCGCCATTTTACATTCAGTCTTTTGCCAGTGTAGGGAGAGGTTGCTGTGTGGAGCAGGGACAGACTGTTAGGGACACCAAACGCTAGCTAATAGGGCCACAAAAGTCCTTTTAAGGACTGGTATAGGTGTGCTATCAGTAGCTGTGACTTACTGAGGGGTGTAATATACTTATAATATGCTTTCTAACATAGAAAGTATATTATAGTGCATTTGTATTGTGCAGCAGTTGTGTGCGGTTCTGCTGCGTTACCGCAGCTACAGATAGTGACAAATGACATTGGAACAAATAATTTCTACTGGTGTGATATACCAGTTGCCCCCCAAAAAAGTGATTGAAGCAGGGGTGTTATATACCAATTATATACTTTCCATATAGTGCATTTAGGTAGTACAGCATTTGTTTGCGGTTTAGCTGCGTTACCTCAGCTACAGATAGTGACAAACGCTATTGGAACAAATAATTTCTACTGGTGTGATATACCAGTTGCCCCCCAAAAAAGTGGGGGGAAAAAGTGTGCTACAGTAAAATTGTTATCCAGTGACCGCATAATGTACCTCGAGCCACATAATCACAATTTCTTTTATGTCAGGTGAATGGAGCCCGCTGCGAACTTGCGGTTCGCAATTGCGTTCGCGAACCGTCCCGGCTGTGTTCGTCCATCACTACCCAGGACCCCATTGCTTTGAAATCAGGACATACCTTAGCTGTCCTGTGACCGTGGGAAACTGCAGAAATCTGGGACTATGCCGCCATATTCAAGATGTGCAGTGTACAATACTATCTTCCTATGTGGCGGAGAGAACTTTGGCCTTCCTTAGGCACCAGTACCCAGGTGCCACTGCCACCTCTGCAGTCCTTACAGCTTCACCTCTCTGATATTAATGAAAATAACTGTTATATGGATAGAAAGTGAGAGGCGCAGGGTATATAGTTTGCACAGGAGAAGCACAGCTGCAGAAATCCTTAAGGTTGGGACCAGCTGTATTGGCCATTGTCACTTCCCAGCACATGCGTCATTGTTAGTCACATCTCTGGCCTCAGTCAGTCAGTCACTCTAAAGTGAAACAGATGAGGAGAATTTGTTATGCAAATTAATTTTCATTCAATGAAGGAAAAAAAAAAGCATCATGGGAATTCGTTTGGTTGGACATAAGTGTCTGACCTGTCATGAAAATACATGAACACTGCAGACAATGTCAGAGAATATGATCACTACTACTACTACTACTACTACATATTTAAGTTTTTTTTATGGTTTCTGTGATTCCTAGTCATATCCCACTAAATGATTTAATAGAGTGTCACTTAGATAACAGTTCTCAAAATAATATTATTATTCGTAACTAGAGATGGCCTTGCGGTTCGCCCGGCGGTCGTTTCGCAGCGAACTTTGCTTATTCGTGATTCAACGAACATGCGAACATATAGCGATATTCGCACGCGCCATATTTTTTTGCATAGCGCCGAACTTTGACCCATGACACATTCATCAGGTGGGACAGGACAGCCAATTGAGACATTTTAGCACATAGATACACCCCCAACTCTATAACAGTACCCGATCTGGCAGCCATTTTACATTATGTGTTTTGCCAGTGTAGGGAGAGGTTGCATTTTGGAGCACGGAGCAGGGACAGTTAGGGACACCAAACGCTAGCTAATAGGGGCACAAAAGTCCTTTTAAGGACTAGTATAGGTGTGCTATCGATAGCTGTGATATAGAGGGGTGTGATATACTTATAATATACTTTCTAACAGAGAAAGTATATTATAGTGTATTTGTATTGTGCAGCAGTTGTGTGCTGTTCTGTTGCGATACTGCAGCTAGATAGAGGGACAAACGCTATTGGAGTAACTAATTGCAACGGGTGTGATATACCTGTTGCCCCCAAAAAAACTTCTTGAGGGCTGCGATATACCTTCTTCCACAAAATCCTGATTGAGGGGTGCTATATACCTGTTTCCGCCAAATACTGATTGAGGGGTGCTATATACCTGTTTCCGCCAAATACTGATTGAGGGGTGCTATATACCTGTTTCCGCCAAATACTGATTTAGGGGTGCTATATACCTGTTTCCACCAAATACTAATTGAGGGGTGCTATATACCTTATTCCACCAAATACTGATTGAGGGCTACGATACACCTTCTTCCACAAATACTGCTGTTCTCTACGGACTAAGGCAGAGGGTCATTTAGAAAATGACAGCCAGAGGAAGAGGCAGACCTTTCCGCAAGAATGGTAGGGGTCGGGCAGGTGCACCAGGCCAGAGTCTAAGTGCTAAGTTGGAGAAGGCGCCTGCAATAACTTCAAAGGGTGCACCAGAGTTGGTTGAGTGGCTCACTCAGCCTTCCACTCCTGCACACTCCTCATCCTCTGTATCTGCACCCTCCTCACTCTCTGCTATGTGCATCCCCAAAGACACTACCACAAACATAGCCCCTCCAATCGAGTCAAAGGAATTATTTTCCCATCTATTCCCAGACCTTACGATGCGCAGCCATTCTTGGCATCGGATGAGGAAGAGGAGGTAGCAACGGCCGCCACCCAGCGGTCTAACAACAGTACCCAGATCAGCCCAAGGATTGTGGTCTCCGCTGTTGCTGCCTACTCCGAGATCTCTAATGTCAGTGGTGGTGGAGGTGACGATGATGACGTGTCGATGGACGTCACGTGGGTGCCCACAAGAGAGGAAGAGGAGGGGAGTTCAGAGGGAGAGACGGAGCAGCAGATAGGGAGGAGAAGGAGGAGAAACAGGCAGAACTCGCAGTGCACAGGAGGCAAAAAGCAGACTGCAAATGTATCTGGAGCGAGCCATCCACCATGCACGGTCACATCTTGCGCTCCCAGGATGCCGGCACAGTGTGGATTTTTTTTTTACGTGTCAGCTGCTGATAATAATGTTGCCATCTGCAGCCTGTGCTGTCAATGCATAAGTCACAGTAAGCCCAACACTCACCTAGGGATGACTGCCTTAAGAAGGCACCTGGCCTCCCATCACCGAGCCTAGTAGGAGCAACGCCGTCAGAACCCACAAAGCCGCACTCCCGGCACTCCATGTCCTGCCTCTTCTCCTTCTTCTCCCATTTGTCCTCAACTTCACCTTCCACCGTGCCGTCGTCATGTTCATCTGGCACAAGGCAGGCTTCCAGGGCCCAAATGTTCGAGTATAAAAAAAGATGACGCCGGATAATCCTCTTGCCCAACGGCTGACCGCTGGCTTGTCGGAACTGCTAGCCCACCAACTACTGCCATATAAATTGGTGGACTCGGAGGCCTTTAGAAAATTTGTGGCAATTGGCACACCACAATGGAAGGTCCCCAGAAAATATTTCTCGCAGAAGGGCATCCCTAAACTATATGGCCACATTCAGTGGCAAGTTAATATATCTCTGGCACACAGTGTCAGTGCCAAGATACATCTGACCACAGACACGTGGTCTAGAAAACATTGGCAGGGAAGGTAGATAACTTTTACTGCCCACTGGGTGAACCTTCTGACGGCCGTCAAGCATGTAACCCGTGCACCCGTGTGGATTTGGTGTTACCGCCACGGATTGCATGCAAGCCTTCCTCTTCTTCTCCTCTTCCTCCTCCTACTCCATCCTCCATCTCTTACTCGGCTGATTCATCCTTTTCCACTGCTCCCGCCTCTTCCACTGCACCCCCCAAGCTCCCCAGAACCTATTTGACGTGCCAGGTGAGACGTTGCCATGCTGTGCTGCGGCTATTGTGCCTGGAAGCCAAGAGCCACACCGGTCCTGCACTGCTGTCAGCTCTGTGATCACAGGCCGATCAGTGGCTAACCACGCTCAATTTGACAGTTGGTAAAGTGGTGTGCGACAACGGTGCCAATCTGCGGAGCACGCTGAAACAGTGCAAAATGACACACGTGCCGTGTATGGCACACGTCATGAACTTAGTCTTGCAGCGATTTGTTGCCAAATACCCCGGGTCCAGGATGTCTTACAGCAGGCCAGGAAAATCTCTCCATTTTAGAAGATCTTACACGGCAATGGCAGACGTCTGATTTGTGACTGCCCAACGCGCTGGAACTCCACCTTGTATATGCTTGATAGGCTGCTCCAGCAGAAACGTGCCGTTGAGGACTACCTGTACGAATTCTGCAGCAGGACAGGTTCTGGGGAGCTTGTTTTTTTTTTCACCGCGCCAGTGGCTGCTCATGCGCAACACATGCAGACTTCTGCGGCCATTTGATGAGATCACCAAACTGGTAAGTCGCAGTCAGGGCGCCATCAGTGACATTGTACCTTACTCCTTCTTTCTGGAGCATGCATTGAGTCGTGTCATTGATCAAGCCGTTGAGGAGAAGAACACTGGTGTTGTCCGTGGCTGGGGGGAGGAGACTGAGCACGACATTCTCCTGGGCGATGAGCAGGAGCCAGGGCACTCCACCACTTCCAATTTAGTGCAAATGGGGGCCTTCATGCTCCAGTGTTCGAAGAGAGACCCCCTTATAAAAAGAATAAAGGTCAAGGACCTGTACTGGGTGGTAACGTACTTAGACCCCCGGTACAAACACAAAATGGCGGACATGTTACCAGCATCATAGAGGGCTGTCAGAATACAGCATTTCCAGGCCTTGCTGTGAGAGATGCTGCATTCTGCTGTTGCGGGCACCTGCAGAGGAATTTTCACCCACAGCGAAACAGGTGCGGGTACCAATCCTACTGCGCCTGCAAAAAAGGGCGGTTTGAAGATGTGTTGGTCACTTCGGAAATGAGATCATTCTGCAGCCAACCCATCGACAGCCGCCCTCCGGATCCAGCCACATGGAACGCCTAGACCGACAGGCGACCAACTACATCGGGTTAATGGCCGATGTGGACGCTCTGAGAAGTGAGGAACCCCTTGACTACTGGGTGTGCAGGCTTGACCTGTGGCCAGAGCTGGCACAATTTGCCAAGGAACTCTTGGCTTGCGTCTCGTCGAATGTCCTGTCCAAAAGGACGTCCAGCGTAGCAGGGGGGATCGTGACCAATAAGCGCACTCGCCTAGCTCATGACAGTGTGGACTACCTCACATTTTTAAAAATGAATGAGGCATGGATCTCAGAGGAATTTAACACCTGTGATGACCACGTGTAATTGAATTTCCTCATGCCAGCCCACACATATCCGCCACCACCCAGAACAAAGAATGGTCCTTGCCTTGTGTACAGTATATGCAGCGGCATAAAAGGCCTTTTATGTCAGGTGAATGCCTAATTTTTGGGGCCTATACTGGCCGACAGTTGCATATTTATTCTGTGATCGCCTAATGTACCTCCAGCCACAGAATCCAAAATTCTTTGCTGTCAAGTAAATGCCTATTGCCTCATTTTTGGGGCCTGTACTGGCCGAAAGTTACATTTTTATCCTGTGACTGCCTAATGTACCTCCAGCCACAGAATCCAAAGTTTCTATTCTGTGACCGCCTAATGTACCTCCAGCCACAGAATCCAAAGTTCTTTGCTGTCAGATAAATGCTTATTGCCTAATTTTTCGGGCCTGTACTGGCCGACAGTTACATTTCTATTCTGTGACCGCCTAATGTACCTCCAGCCACATAATCAAAAGTTCTTTGCTGTCAGGTGAATGCCTATTGCCTAAGTTTTGGGGCCTATACTGGCCGACAGTTACATTTTTTTATCTCTAGCCACATATTCACACCCTTGTCTCACTCCTTTGCCTCTCATTATGGTGGCGTATGAACCGCATTCACCATATGGACCTTCTAATGTCACAGGATCATGTGACTGTGCCCCCCGCCCTGTACTGTGCCTCTCACCCTGTACTGTGCCCTCTTATACCCTGCATTGTGCCCTCTTACCACACCCTGTGCAGTGCCCATAGTCATTCCCTGTACTGTGCCCTCTTATACCCTTTTATCCGGTCACGGTATGGCGGTGTTATCCGATCACTGTACAGAGGTGTTATCCAGTCAATGTATGGCGGTGGTATAAAATAACTGGATGGCCATAACTGTATCCCTTTCCCTGCCCACGCCATTCTTTTTATTAGACCTGGCATGAGCAGGAAAATATGCAGATTGCGGTGCCAAGGACCTTTGCGCCACAATCTGAGTCAGAAATACGCCTAACACAGATGTATTTCTATATAATAAATGACTACCTAATTGTATTATTATTTGGGAGTAGGGCTAATATCTTTATTTTATATAGATTCTAGTGTATTATACTGTGCACTGTATTTCCCAGTAGAAAATGATCCTTGGGAAACACAGTCCTTATCCCTGATCACCAGGACCAGGTAGCACTCTGTCAGTACATGGCGGACTCCCCTTTCCGCCACGCTGCTCCGCTGTGTACTGGTGCTTATTCTGACACTAGGGGTGGGTTCACATCCTATTTTTGCCATCCTTTTAATACATACCAAAAATGTATGTGTTAACAGATGCCTCAGACTGATGCCGTACAGTGGCGTCCGTTCACCATACAGTTCCATGGTAGAAAAATATGTACTTTAACGTATACATTTTTTTACTGGACTCTGCAGGATATAAAAATGTGGATTGCTGCACATTTGTATACATCAAACCGATAGGAAATAAAATTTCTCTAGGCTCCAGCAGGGCACATTTTTGAGAGTTTCCCTTTAAGACACATAAAAATGACAGTGTTTGCTGGCTGCAAATGTGACCTGAAGGTTTTTCAGGTTCGCCTGCCATGAAAGTGAAAGGGGCCCGCAACGAACTCGCGGTTCGCGAACATTTGATCGCGAACGCACATTTGCGAATCGTCTCGGCCGATGTTCGTCCATCACTATTCGTAACCTTCATATTCCCTGTGGAAACTTTCTTGGAGTAATGGGATAGTGTGTTTGTGAGTATATTAGCTACAAATCAAAAGCCTCTCAAATAATGAATATCAATAGGGAAGTCCATACACTTTAATCTACTTTTACATTAGCGGCAGCCTTCTCCGGCAGGCTGTTCCAGCGGATGAACAGCCTGCCGTATCCGTGCTGCCGCTCTGGACCTCCGGCGGCACGCGTGCACTAGCGGCAGCACAGATCCGTCAGGCTGTTCACCCGCTGGAACAGCCTACCGGAGAAGACTGCCGTTAAAGTGAAAGTAGCCTTAGCCGACAGCTATACCTCCCGACTAGCCCAAAGGGTTAATATGTTTTCAATGAGGAGAGGGAGACAAGTTGCTGCCAGACCCTTCTGACAACAGCTTATTTCCTGTAGGAAAAAAGGTTCAATGATGTTGATAGAACACATACTAGATACTTCTTTTCCTTGACATCTGCCGATCAGGAGAGTAGACTTTTTGTAGACTTGATGACATTGGCATATGAGCAGAATTCTACATTTTATGCTTTTAAAAAATATGATCTCTAGCCTAATTATTCTAGATATTATTGGCATGTAATATACAATGCCTGTACCAAAAAAATGTTGACACCAAAAAAAAAGGTCACACGCTTTAATATTTTGTTGGACCACCTTTAGCTTTGATTATGGCATGCATTTGCTGTGGCATTGTTTCGATAAGCTTCTGCAATGTCACAAGATTTATTTCCATCCAGTGTTGCATTCATTTTTCAAGATCTTGAATTGATGATGGTAGAGTCTGAATGCTGCGCAAAGCCTTCTCCAGCACATCCCAAAGATTCTCAATGGGGTTAATGTCTGGACTCTGTGGTGGTCAACTGGCCAATCCATGTGTGAAAATGATGTCTCATGCTCCCTAAACCACTCTTTCACAATTTGAGCCCGATGAATCCTGGCATTGTCATCTTTGAATATGGCCGTGCCATCAGGGAAGAAAAAATCCATTGATGGAATAACCTGGTCATTCAGTATGTTCAGGTAGTCAGCTGACCTCATTCTTGGAACACATACTGCTGAACCTAGACCTGACCAACTGCAGCAACCTCAGATCATAGCACTGCCCCCACAGGCTTGTACAGTAGGCACTAGGCATGACGGGTGCATCACTTCATCTGCCTCTTTTCTTACCCTGATGCACCCATCACTCTGGAACAGGGTAAATCTGGACTCATCAGACCACATGACCTTCTTCCATTGCTCCAGAGTCCAATCTTTATGCTCCCTAGCAAATTGAAGCCTTTTTTTGTTTGCCTCACTGGTTTTTTTACAGCTACACAGCTGTTCAGTCCCAATCCCTTGAGTTCCCTTCACATTGTGCGTGTGGAAATGCTCTTACTTTTAAACATAGCCCTGAGTTCTACTGTTGTTTTTCTTCGATTTGATTTCACCAAACATTTAAGTGATCGCCTATCACAATCATTCAGGATTTTCTTCCCGCCACATTTCTTCCTCGAATACGATGGATCCCCAGTTTTTAATAATGCGTTGGACAGTTCTTAACCCAATTTTAGTAGTTTCTGTAATCTCCTTAGATGTTTTCTCTGCTTGATGCATGTGTCACGGCTGAGGATGGGGAAAACCCTCAGCCGTGCGATGAACAGAGATGATGGTCGCTGCTCGACCAGGACGACAGGATTAGGGAGCAGGTCACCTCCTAAACGCATCCCTAACCTGACCCTGACTCCTAGCTACATGAGCCAACCTTGATGGTAGGAGGGCTCATGCTCCGGAACCAAGAAGTCCCTGCTCGCCCTCAAGATGGCCCTCACCTAGGAGCAGGGTAAGACAACCTGTTCCTTCTGGACACGAAGGAACAGGAGTCTCACTGGCCAAGCTGCTGGGAAAAAGGGGAACACAAACAGTCCTATGGATATGGCAGGTAATGTGAACTAGTTTCACTTACCTGCCACAGCCTTGCTGACTGGATCCCTGTGCAGGCAAGCTGAAGTCCACACAACATTCAATGAACCCAGCAAACACACAACCACACACAGGAACCCAGATCCATAGCTGCACCAATATACAACAGGAAAATATCAACTGAACATCACATAACATGGTGTATCACAATTTATGACCACAAGGGTGGCCCTCACTGGTAGATGGAAATGTGACCAGGAGAGTTCCTCCAGCTTACAACAAGGCTGGAGTACCCCTCAGACATCAGGTCTAAACTGAGGCTTTATAGCCCATGCAGCCACACCCACAGTCAGACACACCCAGTGCACACACACACTAGGAAGGAAGTTAACCCTTCCAAGCCAGGGAAGGGAAACACACACTTAAAGGAGAAGTGTCCAAAACACGAGACACACTGTGGCTGTTGCCGCAAGCAACGACATGGGTGGCACTCATGTCCTGGGAGTCAGCCCGAAGGCCGGGACACTGCCACCACATGTACACATGACTAAACGTTGCCACGGACAACCACAGTGAGGGGAAGATGTCAGTGCACACCAAACATAAGACAGAGTGCACACAGACATACATAAGTGCATACATACAGACAAACAAACTCCAAAGGGACCGCACACATACCTGTTGTCCGCGGCAACCGCACTTGAGGCAAACTACATCAAGCCTCAAGCTGCGGTTGAAACAACAACCCAAACCGCGGGCAACTGTATGCGGCTCCCAAGGAGTCACGGCCAGAACCGTGGCCGTGACACTCCCACCCCTCAAAGCCCCCCCCACCAAAAAAAAAACACGTGAGGGACTCACACAAGGGGATGGGAGAAGGGGACGTCCACTCTCAGACACGGTTCCCAAAATGTCGCTGTCAGCTGCATCCTCTCCCAGCACACAACTCAGCCAGTCCGACGAGGCCTGCAGCCCGCACCAGCGACACAGGGGGGAGAACCACAGAGAGATAAACGAGGGGACTCTCCACACACGTCCCCACTCCAGTCGCTGCCAGCAGACACTCCGAACCAGCACGCAGCCGGACCACTTACGGAGTGCTGCCAGCAAACGACCAGAGATGGGAACATGGAGAGGGACGAGGGATCCCCAACACAGACACGGAAGGTAAGGTGGCGGGGAAAAGCCACCAACCGTGCCGTTAACGGAGATCCCCCCGGAACGCTCTCCCTCCGGAGAACGCGCATGCAGGCCACAAGCAGATGGCACTGCATGCTGCACCCTCTTTCGAAGGTGTGCAAAACGCACACCAAACACCACGTGCCATAAAAACAGGAGGACGCCACTCGAGGCAACGGTGAAGGGATGGCGGGGAAACGCCACTCACCGCGCCGAAAGAG
Source organism: Bufo bufo (assembly GCF_905171765.1). NCBI lineage: Eukaryota > Metazoa > Chordata > Amphibia > Anura > Bufonidae > Bufo > Bufo bufo. The sequence continues at coordinate 320,476,153 of NC_053394.1, forward strand.
GCGAAACCCCCAGAACGCTCTCCCTCCGAAGAGCGCGCATGTACCCCTTCCGCAGACGGCGGTACATGCTTCACCCTCTTTCGAGGGACGGATACTCCCACCCCTCAAAGCCCCTCCCAACAACAAAAGGGGAAGGTTGGTGAGGCACAAAAAACAATGGGAGGGGGGGGAGGGGAATGACAAATAAGGAGACACCAACACGGACGCGGTGAGAAAGGAATGGCGGGGAAAGCCACTCACCGTGCCGTAACCGGTGAAACCCCTATAACGCTCTCCCTCCGGAGAACGCGCATGCACCCCATCCGTAGATGGCGGTACATGCTGCCCCCTCTTTCGAGGGGCAACCACGTGAGGAGCCTTTGTGGTCATACTGTCACGGCTGAGGATGGGAAAAACCCTCAGCCGTGCGATGAACAGAGATGATGGTCGCTGCTCGACCAGGACGACAGGATTAGGGAGCAGGTCACCTCCTAAACGCATCCCTAACCTGACCCTGACTCCTAGCTACATGAGCCGACCTTGATGGTAGGAGGGCTCATGCTCCGGAACCAAGAAGTCCCTGCTAGCCCTCAAGATGGCCCTCACCTAGGAGCAGGGTAAGACAACCTGTTCCTTCTGGACACGAAGGAACAGGAGTCTCACTGGCCAAGCTGCTGGGAAAAAGGGGAACACAAACAGTCCTATGGATATGGCAGGTAATGTGAACTAGTTCCACTTACCTGCCACAGCCTTGCTGACTGGATCCCTGTGCAGGCAAGCTGAAGTCCACACAACATTCAATGAACCCAGCAAACACACACAGGAACCCAGATCCATAGCTGCACCAATATACAACAGGAAAATATCAACTGAACATCACATAACATGGTGTATCACAATTTATGACCACAAGGGTGGCCCTCACTGGTAGATGGAAATGTGACTAGGAGAGTTCCTCCAGCTTACAACAAGGCTGGAGTACCCCTCAGACATCAGGTCTAAACTGAGGCTTTATAGCCCATGCAGCCACACCCACAGTCAGACACACCCAGTGCACACACACACTAGGAAGGAAGTTAACCCTTCCAAGCCAGGGAAGGGAAACACACACTTAAAGGAGAAGTGTCCAAAACACGAGACACACTGTGGCTGTTGCCGCAAGCAACGACATGGGTGGCACTCATGTCCTGGGAGTCAGCCCGAAGGCCGGGACACTGCCACCACATGTACACAATGACTAAACGTTGCCACGGACAACCACAGTGAGGGGAAGATGTCAGTGCACACCAAACATAAGACAGAGTGCACACAGACATACATAAGTGCATACATACAGACACACAAACTCCAAAGGGAACCGCACACATACCTGTTGTCCGCGGCAACCGCACTTGAGGCAAACTACATCAAGCCTCAAGCTGCGGTTGAAACAACAACCCAAACCGCGGGCAACTGTATGCGGCTCCCAAGGAGTCACGGCCAGAACCGTGGCCGTGACAGCATGCCAATGATTTGACCCTTCTCAAACAGACTAACATCTTTCCCACGACCACGACCACGAGATGGGTTGTTTAAGAAATGAGAAGCAACTCATTGCACCAGTTGGGAATAAATAACTAATTGCCATCTGAAAGATAATCGCCCATGCAGTAATTATCCAATAGGAGGCTCATAACTATTTGCTTAGTTAAAGGGAATCTGTCAACTAGTTTTGCCCTGTAGAGCTGCGGACATGCACGGATAGATATCCGCTAGCATGTCCGTAATATACCTGTCCCATAGCTCTGTGTGGTTTTATTTAGTTTAAAAAATGATTTTATAGATATGTAAATTAGCCAAGTAAGGTGCCCAAGCCGTGGTAACTTAAAGTTAAGGAGCCCAGCCATGCCCCCTGTGAAGGAGCCCAGCACTGCCTGTATCCAGGAATCTCCTCCTTGCTCACGAAGTTACAGTGCCGTAATCTCACGATGCGCATGCACAGTGCCGGCAAAGTGTTCGTTCCCTTTGCTGGCATCAGCCTCAGTGAACGAACTGCGCATGTGCTAGCTCGCGCATCGCTAGATTACGGCATTGTTAAAATACCTCGACATAGTTTCTGACTGAACTTGCGTGCAAAACCTTTTCATATCATTCATGTGAAAGCGGCTTTAGGCCCCTTTCACACAAGCGAGTTTTCCTGCATGGGCGCAATGCGTGAAGTAAATCCATATCGTTTGTGTGAAAGAGGCCTTAGGCCTCTTTCACACGGGCGAGATTTCTGCGCGGGTGCAATGCGTGAGGTGAACGCATTGCACCCGCACTGAATTCGGACCCATTCATTTCTATGGGGCTGTGCACATGAGCAGTGATTTTCACGCATCACTTGTGCGTTGCGTGAAAATCGCAGCATGCTCTATTTTGTGAGTTTTTCACACAACGCAGGCCCCATAGAAGTGAATAGGGCTGCGTGAAAATCGCAAGCATCCGCAAGAAAGTGCGGATGCGATGCGATTTTCACGCATGGTTGCTAGGTGACGATCGGGATGGGGACCCGATCTTTATTATTTTCCCTTATAACATTGTTATAAGGGAAAATAATAGCATTCTCAATACAGAATGCTTAGTAAAATGTGGATTGAGGGATTAAAAATGTAAAAAAATTTACTCACCTCCTCCTCTTGATCGTGTAGTTGCCAATCTCTTTAATCATGAGCTGCCGGCTAAAGGACCTGTGGTGACGTCACATCACATGGTCCAATTACATGGTCAATCATCGTGGTGATGGACCATGTGATGAGCTCAGTGACGTCACCACAGGTCCTGAAGAGACCGGCAGCTATGGAGGAGGTGAGTAAATTTTTTATTTCTTTTTTAACCCTCAATTGACTTTCTAAGCATTCTGTATTAAAGAATGGTATTATTTTCCCTTATAACCATGTTACAGGGGGAAAAAATAAAATCTACAGAACACCTAATCCAAACCCGAACTTCATTGAAGAAGTTCGGGTCTGGGTACCACATTCAGTTTTTTCTCACGCGCGTGCAAAAAGCATTGCACTCGCGTGTAAAAAACTGAACCACGCAACGCAATCGCAGTCAAAACTGACTGAAATTGTGTGTTCACATGATTTCCCCACCACGCACCCGCATCCTATCCGGCCCCAATCCGTAACGCCCATGTGAAAGAGGCCTTACTCTAAATTAAGTCAGGGCTTAACCACACCCAGCTTTCCTTTATTTCCCCGTCTCTGCCAGTGGCTGATTAACACAATCTCCCTTAACAACTGGATTAGCAGCTGATGTTGGCAACTTCCCTTTGTAATAGAGGGGCATTTCCAGCGCTTCCCCCTCTATCCTCTCCGGAAGGATTTTTCTGGGTGAAAACTCAGGAGGAACAAACTTACGGACTCCATAGGTAGAACTGCCAGTTAAAAAAAACACGCTTCTCTTTATTCACCACTTAGAGGATATAATTTAAAAAAAGGCCTTAAGCATAAAATCATGTAGCAATCTGCTTGCCTGACCGGCTTCTTCAAGGGCTGTGAGTTCACAATCACAAACACAATTACATGATTTTCCTATCCTATGACGTAAAGTCATGATTTTATTAAAGACACGGAGGCGAGTATTGCTATCTCTTTCTTTACTAAATCTTATAGCAGCAAAGAACAAACGTATCAATCAAACTGATAATCATGGCAACCAACTCCTCCCCACTGTGCCAGTATAACAGTCCCTGGCTCTGTCAACTCCTCCTCTTTCTTTGGTGATGACCGTCCTCTGGAACTCTGAATATGAGAACAAAAACTCTCCAGCCACGGAAACTGGAACCAACCGCAACCAACACGACTCTTCAACAGAAGAATGAAGCTGGAGAATAAAATGCAATCAGCACTCGGAAAACGGCATATTCATCCAATGAAAAATAAAACAAGACAAAAGGTAGAAAACGTCCTAGCAATGCATAACGGTTGTCAGTAGTGCATAGTAGCGTACATACAGTAAGAAACTAGTGAACGCAAGCTAAATGTAACAGAGACAAAATTAATTCACAACCGAAATCCTAGGGGGGGGGGGCAAATAAGGGAGGGGCAATACTCGCCTCCGTGTCTTTAATAAAATCATGACTTTACGTCATAGGATAGGAAAATCATGTAATTTTATTACACGACACGGAGGCTCCTATTGCGAGTTCAAAGCTGACCTACAACAGAGGAAAAAACATGAACTGTAGGCCGGAAATAAAACTCACGAAATGTAGATACACAAGACCAATCCGCCATCCTCATAATGTCCTCCAAACGCGCTCCTGCCACCGCCATAGAGGTCGCAGAAGCTCCTCTAGTGGAATGAGCTGTGAAAACTGCAGTATCTACTCCTGCCAATGACATAATCCATTTCACCCAACGGGCCAGAGTGACCGTGGTGACAGGATGGAAAGGGCGCCGGTATGACAGAAAAAGCTCAGGACAAGAAGGAGAGCGATGATGGTCCATACGAGCCTCATATTCCCGGAGACAGGCCACTGGACAAAGAGCAGGAGCATCCGGGAAACTGGGATACAAAACAGTCCGAATATTGGTCTTGGTGCGTCGCGTGATGTTAAACTCGACCCCCTCAGGGGTAAACGAACGAGCGTCGTGATCCAAAGCGTGGACATCTGATACTCTCTTGCAAGAGATTAAGCAAAATAAAGAAACCAACTTGGCCGAAAGCTGGCGAAGAGAAAGGTCCGCATTAGATGGCCACGAGGAGAACAAGGATAGCACCGAGGAGACATCCCAAGTGGAGGATAAACGAGGTCTGGGAGGACGAGAAAGGCGGGAACCCCTGAGAAGCCGGCAAACTACAGGGTGCTGACCAGCGAGACACCCACCAAACCCCTGGTGAAATGCGGAAATGGCAGAACGGTTCAAGTTGATGGTACGGTAAGCCTTACCCTCCTCAAAAAGCGAAGTAAGAAACTGGAGGACATCAGTTACAGGACTTGAAACGGGATCCAGGTGCCTAGCCAGGCACCAATCAGCCCAAGATCTCCAAGCTGATCGATAAGATCGTCTGGTCCCCGAAGCCCAAGCCTCGTCCAATAGGCGTCTAGCTGACTCCGAAATTCCAGCGATGTCCCAGGGTTCCCTGAAATTCTGCATGCCAGGAGCTGGAGGGAGTCTTCGAGGACGAGAGGGTGCCCCAGACCTGCTGGATCCAATAAGAGGCCCGGGAAGACCGGAAGAAGTAGAGGGCATTGAATCAGACACTCCATAAGCTGAGGAAACCACGACTGGGTGTTCCAGAACGGAACTACGAGCGCAAGATCTGCTCCCTGACGGCGGACCTGAGATAAAACTCGGGGAACCATTGCAAATGGGGGGAAAGTGTAAGAGAGGTGGCCGGTCCAATCCTGAAGAAACGCATCGACCGCCTCCGCGTCTGGATCCGGACGCCAGCTGTAAAACCGTGGAAGTTGGGCGTTCAAACGGGTCGCAAAGAGGTCTAAACGGAAAGGACTCCAACGGGAAGATATGGATGAGAACACTGCGCTGTCTAATCTCCAATCTCCGGAGTCCGACAGAAAACGCGAGCTCCAGTCCGCATGAGTATTGTGGAGACCCGGTAAGTACTCCGCCGTAACAGTGATCTCTCTGGCCAGGCAGAACATCCAGAAATCCCGAGCCAAACGGGACAGAACCGTAGAATACGTGCCCCCCATGGCATTGACATACCGGACCGCAGAGATGTTGTCCATCCGCAGTCTGATGCAAGCCCTGGCTAAGCCGTTCGCAAAACTGCGAACTGCAAAGGAACCCGTGGAGGACTCCTCTGCCGACCAGCGACCCCCGGTAGTCACACCATTGCAGTAAGCACCCCAGCCCAGAAGGCTGGCATCCGAGTCTATCGTGAAATCCGGACGGGGGCCAAAAATCACTTTCCCGTTCCAGACCCCCAAGTTATGGATCCACCACGTCAATTCCTCTCTGGTGTCCTCGTCCAAGGTGACCAAATCCGCGTAAGATGCCCCCGACTGGAGGTGGGAAATCTTGAGGCGCTGCATGCCTCGATAGTGTAAGGGCGCTGGAAACACTGCTTGGATTGACGAGGAGAGGAGGCCTATGATGCGGGCCAGGTGCCACAGGGAAACCTGCGGAAGGGAGAGAGTGTGAAGAAGCTCCTTGCGGATGGCACGAACATTAGCGGGTGGTAGGCTGAGAGATTCCGCGGAAGAATCGATAGTGAAGCCCAAAAATTCTATGGACTGGGCCGGAGTAAGCGACGACTTCTCCAGGTTGAGGAGGAATCCCAGCCGAGACAACAGATCCATGGACCACTGCAGATGCGCAAGAAGGACTGAAGGACTCTGGGCCATGATGAGATATCGTCCAGATAAATAATCAGGTGAATCCCCCGACTGCGAAGACAGGATATGACTGGCCGCAGAAGCTTGGTGAAACACCAAGGGGCCGAAGAGAGCCCGAAGGGTAGACAGGTGAACCTCCATATCTCCGAGTCCCAAAGGAAATGAAGGAGATCCCGGGATGACTCGGCCACCGGAACCGTCAGGTAGGCATCTTTCAGGTCTAGTTTGACCATCCAATCTCCATGGAGGAGCAAATTCCTGAGGAGGTGGATGCCCTCCATCTTGAAGTGCCGATATTGCACAAATGCGTTTAGTGCCCGGGGGTTGATCACGGGTCGCATCTGGCCTCCTTTTTTGGCCACAAGGAACATACTGCTTATGATACCCTCTGAGGAAGAGGGAGCTCGCTCTATGGCGCCTTTCTGACATAACGCTGTCAACTCCTGGTGTAATAGCAGGCGCGATGAGGATGGGAGAACTACAGGATGCGGGGGAGGGATCTGGACATGGGAGCAAACTAGCTCTATTTGAAACCCTTGGACGGTAGAAAGAACCCATGGGTCGGCAGTGATGGTTGACCAGACATGGGAAAAAAGATGGAGCCTGCCCCCCACCCAAGGAGTCAAAGAAGACGCTGGCATTCGACTTACCGAAATGATGTCTGGATGATGAACCTCTGGCTCCACGAGAACGCCATGAAGATCCACGGGTGGGGAAGAAGGCAGGCGGCTGACGGAACTCCTGGTTGGAGGGTCGATAGGAGAAGGAGCCTCTACCCGAACCACGGGTCTGGTAGGACGAACGGCCGGACAGGCGGCCCCTAGAGCTGCCGGCCCTGCTAGAGACCCGTCCCTGGAAAACTCGTTTCATGGACGTCTGAGCCTTATCGTGAGCAGTGAAGGCTCCTACAAACCGGGATAGATCCTTTATGAAGGAATCCCCAAACAGCAATCCTTGGGCCTCTTTGCCTGCCTCCGTCAGGGCTAAATTGGAGAGCTTAGGCTCAATTTTAAAAAGAATTGCTTTACGTCGCTCGATTGAGAGCGAAGTATTGACGTTGCCCGTGATACACACGGCACGTTGTACCCATCCCCAGAGCTCCTCCGGATCCACCAGAGTATTCTGGGTTCTGGCTGACTCTGCCAGTTCAAAATTTTTTGTCAGTGGGCCCAAAAGGTCCAATAATTTGTCCTGACAGGACTTTAAGGCCGATTCAAGGCCCTTCCTAGGGTTCCAGCCCGACTTTGATAAAAACTGACACATCTTCGGGTCAACCACGGGCGTCTCACAGACCTTGTTGGGGATAATATTTCTGGGGCATTCAGCCTTAAGCTTATTACGCGCCTCCTTAGAAAGGGGTTGGCGTACACGGGCCTCTAAATATTTGGCTACATGCGAGGACGGTAGCCATTCCGCTGACCTCGGATGATGGAGCGCATCCGGGTCAAAGAGGGGTTCACCCGTAGGATCCAAAATTGCAGAGGATTCCAGGGGAACCTCAATGGACGCAGTAAGAGGTGCCGCCGATGCCGAGGATGGACCTGGTAGGTCCGAATCCAAGGGATCCTCCTCCATATCCACAAAGTCCAAAGACCGGTACTGAGCCTCCTCATGAAAATCGAGTTCAGAACCCGATCCGCTCTCATGCTGCGCTCTGGCGCATTTCCATTGCCTCGCCTTTTCTGCCTGGCGGGCGTAGGCTCTCTTGCACGAACGATGCGCGCCATCTTGGGTGGCTATAGCTCCACCAGTCGTATTGGTTCTGGAGGCAGGTAACACTGTTTCAGGTGGTAAGGACCCCAAAGGTTTGGAGGAGGAAGGAACAGCCATAAGGGCCTCAGAAATAGAGCTAGAAATGGCCGAGGACATGGACCCCATGGCGGCTTGAATCGCAGCAGCCACAGAGCGTTGTATCGCTAAGGACTGCGCATCAGTAGACATGGCGCTCGACTCCTGGATATGAGGTATTACATCCATGCCCTCAGGGACAGGGTTAGTCCCATGTATGTTGTTTTTAGACATTATGTCTAACCAGCCAACCACAAAATTACTCAAATCAAATATAACTAACTTCCCAGGGAAGAAGTAAGTGCAGGGACAAGCAGGGGGCTTATATATTGCCCCGAGAGTAAAAAACGCGAGACCGGAGGCAGACAGGGAGAAGGAGCTGTGGCAGGGAAGCTCCGGTGCACAGACGTCTAAGCAAAGACTGAAATCCCGCGCGCTCCCGCGAGATCTCAGCGGAGAGCGCAAAGACGCCGCAGAGGGAAGGGGACGAGAAGAAATGGCGGCCGAGATCGCGTGAGATCTCGGCCGTCAGAGACTAAGCGGAGTAAGGACGGCACAGGCCAGGTAAGAGCAAGAGAGGCCGCAAGCTCACCACTAAGGAAAACGCCAGCAGGGGCGATAAAAGGGGGGTAGAAAAGATAAGATGGGAGGAACCCGGGAGAAAAAACGCAAAATAAAATAGAGGACCACAGAGGCAAACGGAAAACCTAGAAAAAAAAAAGGGGGGGGGGGTGAAGACGACCCCTAAGCAGGGGGAAACTTCCCAAGCACCAGAGGGGCAAGCTAACCCCAAAGACAAATATATACCAATAAGACAATTTCAATAACAATTCACATTAACAGTATATATATATCTCCACCCACAGATATTTAAGGAGAACTAGTACTTATCTGTGAGGGGAGCAGCAAAGAAAGAGGAGGAGTTGACAGAGCCAGGGACTGTTATACTGGCACAGTGGGGAGGAGTTGGTTGCCATGGTTATCAGTTTGATTGATACGTTTGTTCTTTGCTGCTATAAGATTTAGTAAAGAAAGAGATAGCAATACTCGCCTCCGTGTCGTGTAATAAAATTCCTACTTTTAAAACACCCTCCTACCCTCTTTAGAAGTAGCTCTGACTCCACCTCAAATAGAAACAACATCCAGCTCCACATTGATTCCATTGGGGGTCAGTGTGCTCATAAGAAAAATAGACTCTCTTTCTGGGATAGATTATTATTATTATTTATTTTAAAGCGCCATTAATTCCATGACGCTGTACATCCAGACGGGGTTACACAAATAGAAAATTACAATAAACAAGAAACTATTAACAGATTTGGTACAGAGGGGTAGAGGACCCAGCACGCAAGGGCTTACAATCTATTTCTAATAATATTTCTTCCTCTCCAATGTTTTTCACAATGAAACATTCCTACCACTTTCAATCCTTTTGGGCTTTTATCATGCTTGTCAGCGAAATGTGCCGATACACTATGAGATTTTACTCCTTTTTTAATATTCCTTATGTGTTTTCCTAGTCTAACTTTTAAGTTTCTGCCTGTTCCCCCCTTGTATTTTTCTCCGTATGGACACTCTAAGAGATATACAACATTCTTGGACTCATGAACCATTGAAAACTGTTAGTTTGCAAAGAATAAGGCTTTTCAAATGAAGGGTTATTGTGGTATACATGCAATAAAAGTATTGTTTGTTTTTTATGTACATTTTCCTCTCTGGTAGTGCCCCTGCTGTTTATACTTCTGCTTCATCTTGTCCTGCATTCAGAGGTGCATTAACATGCTCAGTAGCTTTCCCTTCTCTTCTTCCTCTTCCTCCAGTGTAGTGATCTCATAGAGAAGCAGGTAAAGTGACCCAGGCACCTTTCATTCATTCATTCGTTCATTCATTCATCTACTTCTAAATTCATGAAAATATATATGTCTCTCTCTCGACGGTGGAGAAGGGCATTATATACCATATGTATCTTTGGGGCTATAAGTGAGGGACCATTTTTAATGCTACACCCTTTTTAAACCACCCAAAAACAAAATGATGATATGTTGTATGACGATAGAACTTACTGGCCACAGCAGCCTCTTTCATAACACAAATTAATATTTTCTGGTCTAGAAATGTGGGGAGAGGAGGTTCTCTCGCTTAATACAGGCAAGACTGGGCTCCCCACCTTTATTAATCTGGTCTCTTTCCCACTTGGCCCAAAAAACATCCATTATAGGGGTTGTCTCACTTTAGCAAATGGCATTCACCATATAGACAAAGTAAATACAAGGCACTTAATATGATTGTCCATATTTCCTTACCTAGCTGGCTTGATTCATTTTTCAATTGCATTATACACTGCACGTTTCCAGGAGTTACGACCACCCTAAAATCCAGCATCGGTAGCCGTGCTTGCTAGAAAAAAGTGGGAGCGCACATAGGCAGGAGGGGGCGCAGCAGCTCCCTTCCAGGCCAATTCCTATCTATGCTGTAGCGGTGGTCGTAAACCCTGGAAATGAGCAAAGTATAACACGATAGTAAAATGAATCAAGTCAGCAAAGTAGGCAATATGGACAATTACAATAGATTACTAAATACCTTGTGTTAACTTTGTCTACATGATAAATGCCATTTGCTGAAGAGCGACAACCTCTTTAACCTATTAATGATCTCATTCCCTGTACACCCTGTCATGGTTGGGCCTGCACTAAGGCCTTGTTCGTTGCATCCATGAACTTAGATTGTAATTTCTGATCATTTCTTTGATTTATATGGATTGTAATTTACTCTTTTCTGCACATGGCTACATGCAGCAATGCACAAATGTCCTATCAAATAAAAGTAGACTATCACATGGTGCTCCTAATAAAGTTCAACTACTTGAGCTGTCCCTTTTATGTAAGTGCAGAGCCCTTGGCGTGTGTCACATATCTCTTTTTCTTCCATTTGACCTCCTGCCTGCAACTCTTCCACCCACGCTTGCTCTCGGCTGATCAGGGAGTGTATGACTGGACATTAATGTGCAGGATGACATCCAGTTTGGTCTCAGTCTGCAGAGCCTGGCACAGCTGTGAGGAGAATACGGCATCTGACACATGTACACAATGTTCTCAGAACAGAAATCTACCGTATGTTGAGTCTCCATGGATTAGCAGTTTTACCACAAAACCTGAAAAATGAACAAATAAATGCAGTCCTGTTACTGTGACTCATATCTTCAAGAGATAGAATAAGTAAATCTAGGTTTGATTACTGAGGCCCAGACAGCTTGTGGAACTGAATATGTATGTGGTTTCTGTTTGTGTTGCATGGCATGGCTTGACATCACATAAAGGGGCTCTTTGGGATTTTTTGTTGTGGAAGAAAGCAGCCATGTTTTTCAAATCCTGGGCAACTCCTTTAACATTATTGGAAGTTCTGAGTAATCTTTAATCCTCACAAACTGAACTATTCAGAAATAAGCCTTAAAAAAGTTTTTCTATTAGAATAATAAGACTTGAGAAGACTTGGAAACTTAAAGCGACCTTTCCGGTTTCAAGAAAAAAAATTCACATTAATTGTGGAACGTACCCAACATTCACCAGGTGCCCTCCTTTTCATTATTTTTTTGCTGGAGATCTCCTAATACCAGGGCTCCACTTATGCTATCCAAGATGGACACACTGCTTCTCAGACTTCCTGATACATACTGTGGTAGACTACTTCCTGCTGCCCTTGAATGGATCAATTCAAGGGCAGGGTTGAAAAAGTAGGTATGTGTCTTGGGCTATTGATGTACAGTGTGCATTAGATCCTGAGAAGCGGTGTGGCCATCTTGGATGGCAGAAATGGAGCCTGGGAATTAGGGGATCTGCAGCTAAAAAGATGGAAAGGAAGTCACCGAGTAAAGGTTCTGTTGATACTCCAGTTAATTTGATTTTTTTTCTTAAACAGGAGGGTTGCTTTAATTTCTGATTTAGGCTAGGTCTGCACAACGACATTTGTCGCGCGACAATAAGTTGCGCGACAGATAGGGCACAACTACACTGCAACATTTGTTGCGCAACATTTTGTTGCACCAATGTCGGGCGACAATTTTTAGAATGGCAGTCTATGGTGTCGCACTGCGACATGCTGCGACTGCGACGCGACAGTCGCAGAAAAATCCATCTCAAATGGATTTTCTGCCACTGTTGCGTCGCAGTCGCAGCATGTCGCATGTTGCAGTGCGACACCATAGACTGCCATTATAAAAATTGTCGCGCGACATTGGTGCAACAAAATGTCGCGCTACAAATGTCGTCGTGTAGACCTAGCCTTAAACTTTATGTAATTAAATTGAGGTTGGTGAGGACAATTAAAGGGGGTTTTCTGTTCAGTTAAAGTTTGCCTAAATCTTCAACTAGATTTTGTAAACTGTTACAAATACCTTAAAAATTATTTTTCTAATATATTATATATAATATATATTTGATTCTATTGTTTTTCCAGCAAAACAGCGCCTGCTTCTGCATGTATACTCCTCAAAAACCTCTGCATAACACATTTCAGGGAGTACCGGACTGGCAGAAGCACACAACGCTGCTCCTGCATATACCCTGCACTGAAACCTCTACATAACACATTGCTGCTCCTGGTAATAATCATGGTATAACCCTTTAAGGGATATTTGCTAGTCTATGCCATAATATAATGATTGGGACCCCTCAGCAACCTCTATATTCTCAGGATCATGAAGACTTGAGAAGCAAGACCCTATTATTCAGTAAGTGATGATCTTATATGCCATAATTTATTTTAGTAGGAATCCCTGGTAAGAAAACTTTGGGGCTAAATAAGAAAATCTGTGTGGCTTTGGGCATTGCTGTGCACTGAATTATCATGTGGCCTGGATTATCTCCTTCTCTCTAGTGTGCTGGGGAAACTTCTTTTTTAAATGTAGTAAAGTAAGAAAATGTTTCAGGATAGGAGGGGCACCATTTATGAAGTATGTGCACCAGTGTGCTAAAACAGCCCTGCCTGTAGCTCCTCCATGGATGATTATGCATGCGTTACCAACATCCCTCTGTTCTTCTTGTGCCCATTGATTAGCATTAAAGGTGCAGCAGATGGCTGTGTACAGCAGGGCAGCAGGACGAGACAATGCAAACCATCAGTACTGAGTGATTGACAGCCCTGTAGCACTAGTACCATTCATCGCATATAAAGACGCACAACTAAAGTGTGACAGAAGTGTGTACATAGACAGCAGGGCTCGGTCATTAGGGACATTTGTCGGACGCCACTTCAATAGACTCACAGCATGAGTTTATCTTTTTCTTAAAACCACAAACTCGCCATTGTCCGTCCCTGCGGAGGAATATTTGGCAATCAGGCTAAGAACACAGTTGTATTTAATTAGAGGCTTTGGAGAGTCCATTCATAAAGAGGAAACAGCCAAGTCTTCTGAAGATCATAGTGGTCATATAAACATACTGTACTGTCGCTCATATGGAGATCATCAATTACAACTGTCATCTTCATCAATGGTCTATTCACGAGTGCTCACATTGTGCATCCTGTCATGTGAGAGGTGGTGACAACAAATCCAACTATGCCCCTTTGCTTTCTGGTGACCCAAAAAGTGGCGTTCACGTAATATATGGTACTGCACATGCCAATTTTTCCAGAGTACATACACCATTTTCGAAGGGGCCTTACATTCTGGATCTCATTATTTAGGAGGCCCTGTGACCGAGTAGCTTTAAATGACATGGTTTCAATTAAAATAAATGGTCTCTCTGTGCAATGCATAGATGTACCAGGTCCTCTGGCATGACAGATGCTCTTTGTAACTCCCCTCCACTATGGCTCAGGGGTATAACTATAATTCATAGAACCCAATAGCAAAATAAAATGACCCACACCACCTACTGTAAAAAAATAAAACATCTGCAAAGGTAGCAATAATTAAAGGTATGTGTAATGGCTCCATATGTCAGAATATTCACATTATAGCAAAAAGCCACCGTATTGTTATTCCCCACAAAATGTTCTTGCACCTGATAAGGTCCCCCAACCTCTGAGCCCCATAGAGAGTGATATGGCCGCTAGGGCTATAGTTACAGCCATGCTATGGCCAATAGATGAGGGTCCTTAATGGATAACCCATGTTAAGTATCCAAACAATGCAGACTCAATAATAGAAGATAAAAAAATGATTGAGATTTCTCAGTGGTTGATTCCTTTTTTTGATCACTGAAAAGATGATGACACAATTGCAAACTTTTGATTCTACTTGGGCCTCTTCCTCAGTTAACTTTTAAGACAGTATCTGAAGATTCACATATTTATTCACCAAAGTACATAGGAATTCCCAAGTAGCCTCAAAAGCTTGCAACTGCATCATCATCTTTTCACTTAGCCATTAAAAGGTATCAACCACTAAGGAATCTCAATCCGTTTTTTTTTTCATCTTCTATTTCCTGGATTACATGGTACAAATATATTTTTACTGGATTAATAATAATAATTAGCCACATCCTTATTAATTAACAATATTAAGTTTCCGTTCCGTTCCCATCCATAATGTGTTTTGAGCTCTCAGTGTTTGTGGCCTTTCGCACGCACTCACAGAAACCTTTGCAGTTTGCTTGCTAATAAAACTGAGACTACAATAAATATATATAGAGCAATAAAACAAAGAGGATTTGTCTCCACCTCTTAAAGAGTGACTTACCTGTGTAGGCAGATTCAATACAAGTAGGCAGATTCAAAAATATACATGATGTCAATGAAAACTGAAAGCCCTTTCTCAAAGGTTCAGTTAGTCCAGATGTACCTAATAATAAAGGTGTTCCTAAAGAGAAGGAGTGCCCACTCAAGAAATTTTCATTAGTTAAAGCTGTCAAAGATACATCCAAGTACATGGATGGCAATACTTTTCTTAGAGTTATTGTAACGGGGTTCCGAAGGTGCACTCGGTCCCCCATTACCCGCAGACCTGTTGCTTAGCTTTGGGAATGAGGATCTGTGTTTGACCTCATTCCCAGGGCGGCGTTACTAGCTGGGTGGCTCCCTGCTCCTAAGTCTGCCTTGAGCTCGGCGCTGATCACTCGGTGCTCGACTGGTTGGTCTGTCGGTCATGTGACGCTGGCCACGTCACATGACCCTCACTCCCCACTATAAATACAGGCAGCCTGCTGGCCACAGGTTGCCTGTTAATTTAGGTTCCACCTGTGATTTGGTCTTTCCTGGCGTACTTACCTCCTGCTGAATTCCTGACGATCCTCTGCCTGCTCCTTGTGTACTTTGCTGCTCTCCTGGTATTTATGACCCCGGCTTCTCCTGACAATTCTCTGCTTGCTCCCTTTGTACTTTGTAGCTTTCCTGGTATTGACTCGGTCCGTTCACGTCCTGTTGTTTGTCTGTCTGTCATCCCTGCACTTATTCCAAGTTAGGGATTGCCCCTGTCATTAGGACTCGCGAGGCAAGTAGGCAGGGCCAGGGGTAAGGGTGGAGCGCAGTGGTCACTTCCCTTCCCCCTGTGTGTGTGTGTACGCGACCGTTACAGTTATATTATGAGAAGAAAACTTGGATATCCAATGATCATAGATAGGCTAACCACTTTCATAACACCCAAAAGGGGGGCACCATACCCAGGAAAGTAGGTGTCGATACAACACACATGGAAACTGTAATTTATATACCAGCATCAAAAGACATTTAAAGGAGGAGGCATAAGATGTGAGGACTACAACTCCCAGCATGTCCAGGCCATTATTATGAGATTTCAGTGGATATTTCATGAAGGGGATATGAGGAGAGGACTACAATTCCCAGCATGTCCAGGCCATTATTATGGGATAACAGAGGATATTTCAAGGAGGGGATATAAGAGGAGAGAACTACAACTCCCAGCATGTCCAGATGAGTATCATAGGATATCAGTGGACAGCTCTGAGAGGGAGTATAAGAGGAGAAGAGTAATACAACTCCCAGCATGTCCAGGCCATTATGGGATATCAAAGGACAATTTAGAAGGGGAGTATAAGAGGAGAGGACTACAACTTCCAAGGTTTCTCAGGCTCATCATCACTGCTGAACTCTGCCCCTGCCTACATTGATCACATGATGGCAAAAAGAGGACATGTCCAGGAAAAGAAGACGTATGGTCACCCTATATTAGAAGCTGATCAGAATAGTGGACATCACGTAGAAAGTTTAGCTCTGGATGCAGCCCCCAGTTCTGTATCTCTAAAATAAAACATCCTGGTTTTATGGACCAAGTGTACGTAAAGTTGGATCAAACAGCAGCAGTAGACAACACATCTCAGCTTTGGCTCGTGCAAGAAGCATGAGAGTTCATGCATAAACATTCCATAGAGGAATCCCGTGCAGCTGTACTGTTGCTGTGGTGGAGATGCTCATTGTTCCATCCCTCTTACTATTAGCTAAGAACCTGCATCGGACTGAAGGAACAGCTTTGTTAGCAATACAGGGAATGGGGAATCGGCCCAAACTTCATGGAAAAACAAACAAGCAAAAAAACCTTCTCATTGTTAAATTCGAGAAATACAATTACGGGCCAATTTTAACCAGTGTGGCCCCTTTTTTTTGTACATTACTCTTCCTGCTGGTATATTACAGTAGAATTAGGAAGAACAACAGGTAACATTTCAGGCCTCTTTCCCTGGCTGTTTCCATTATACTGAAACATGAGAGAAAACAGGCATAGTCTTCATAGCTCATAAATTTATTCAATGACATGTAGACATTAAAGACTACAACTCCCAGCATGTTCAAGCCGTTATGGGATATCAAAGGGCAATTCAGAAAGGGATTATACATCATTGCTCCTGCTGGTATATTACAGTAGAATTAGGAAGAAAAACAGGTAACATTTCAGGCCTCTTTCCCTGGCTGTTTCCATTATACAGAAACATGAGAAAAAACATGCTGGGTCTTCATATCTCATAAATTCATTAAATCACATGTAGACATTAAAGACTACAACTCCCAGCATGTCCATGAGAGAAAACATGCATGGTCTTCAAATCTCAAATTCATTCAATGACATGTAGACATTAAAGAAGGTGAGTTCTAAACTTCAGATTTAGCTTTTTATTATGATCTGACATTACATTTTTTAATTTTAAGAAAAAGAATACTATTTACTGAGTAACTTTATTTGACCTTTTTAAACAAAAGCAAATTGAGTCTCATAGTAAAGATCAGAAACTGTTGAAATCTGCTGATAATACTCTCCCATTGTTGTCAATGTGAAATCCGTGCCATAGTTTAGATGGAGCAGATCTTTCAGTGCGCAGTTTTGAGATACTTGCCACAGTTTCCACACAGATTGCGATTTTTGCTATAAGGACCTTTATGATATTTCCCATCGATAGGCTAGAGTGTAAAGTTGGATGAATCTCCTTTAATCATTTTACTAAACATACTGAAATGTGACTTGAACTGCTCAATGTAAAAGTTACGCAAGTATTCTGATGACAGTATAATCATACTATGGTACATTGTAAATTATGTAAGTTATCTTAGCTACAAGCACCATGAGTCCTGCGGCAGAAGCCAGAAGAGTGAGTCATTGCAGTGCTGAATGTATGGAATTTACTGCTGTACATCATCAAACTCTCCTCCACATTTCTATGCCTTATAAAAATGTATTATTGAAATAAAACTTCAACATCCATACCTAATCTTTTAAAACACCAGGTATCTGTTTATGCTCTTTAGTATTGTTGATCGAGCACCAAAGTGCTCGGGTGCTCTGGCCGAACACATCGGGATGCTCGGGTGCTTTACCAGGCACGGGAGTATAATAGAAGTCAATGGGAGAACCTGAGCATTAAACCAGGCACCCCCTGCTCTGAAGAGGGGAGAGTGCCTGGTTCATAGGAAAAGGTCAGAAATTGATGGAAGATGTCTCGATGCATCTTGGACTCCCAGGTCGCTGCTGGGAACCATGTTGTCCGAGTAGTACGCCACTTTTACAGACTGACAATAATACGCACAAAACCCTAAAAAAATAAAAATTATTTGTGGAAATATTGTTAAGAAACAATGACTGATCTGAGCTCTTTAAGCACTCTTGAGCATAATCCATCTGGACCCAGAGCCTTGTTCACATTTACCCTATTTAACTTCTCTTGGACCATATCTACAGTTAGCCAATTGAGTATATTACTGGATGTACTAACAGCCCCATCACCACAGATATCAGCTCCTTTCTCTTCTTTTGTATATACAGAACAAAAAAAAAACATTTAGTAACTCTGCCTTTTTCTAATCTTACCATTATTTAGGGGACCTACCTGCTGGGACCTTGTTTTGTTTTTTAGCATTTATATACCGTATTTATCGGCGTATAACACGCACTGGCGTATAACACGCACCTTTAATTTTAAGGGAAATTTCAAGAAAAAAAATTAAATTTCAAATTGTACTGCTATGGGGTGGGGGGATCTGTGGATGGAACTGTTATGGGGGGGATCTGTGGATGACACTGCTATATGTCATCCACAGATCCCCCTCATAACAGTGTCCCTTTCAAATTGTATTGCTATGGGGTGGGGGGATCTGTGGATGGAACTGTTATGGGGGGATCTGTGGATGACACTGCTATATGTCATCCACAGATCCCCCTCATAACAGTGTCCCCCAATACACCGGGCCTCTGCTCACCGAAGTACCGTATTTATAAACGTGAATCCTTATCCTGTTATTAAGCTGCCCTCTCCCATGTTCCCATGTTCCCCTGTATCCCCACAGCACTTACGATTCACACGCTTCCATAGCAGGCAGAGCGGATGGCACCAGTAACGTCACTCACTGACGTCGCGCGTCTGCTCCGCCTGCTTCATTCATAAAGGGGGCGGAGCAGGCGCTCGACGTCAGTGAGTGACGTTACTGCTGCCGTCCGCTCTGCCTGCTATTGAAGCTTAAGTAAGTGCTATGGGGATACAGGGGGGACATGGGAACATGGGAGAGGGCAGCTTAATAACAGGATAAGGATTCACGTTTATAAATACTTTGGTGAGCGGCGGGGCCCGGTGTAAGAGTACAGTGACTGCACCGGGCCCCGCCCCTAGTTACGGACTCCAGCCCCTCCTCTCTCCCGGCTCATACAGTGCAATGAATATCGGCGTATAACACGCATACATGATTTGCCCCCTATTTTCAGGGGGAAAAAGTGCGTGTTATACGCCGATAAATACGGTATTTAAAGTATTGTTTGCTACACAGAGCAATTCAAGTTAATGAGCCTGATATATGTTTGTAATAGGGATCTATAGTTAGTGGACCTCCTATTTGTAATCTCAGTGGTCTCAAAATAGAATTACGGAACTGAGGATGCCTTAATATATTTAAATTAATATATAACTTTTATTTTGTCATATAAAATAAGTGAGACAGTTAGGTGTAGTAGTACCTGCACTATAGAAGATAGGGGGCGCACTGGGTCTGTAATAGCAAATAAGGCCCAATATCCTAGTCTATTGGGGGGGGGGTACTATGGAGGAGCCTATTAGTCAGGACCCTAACTCTCCCTAGATGCTCACCCTACTTGGCCTAGCCTACTGGATGTGGTTACCTCAATGGCTGTAGTCGGGGCACTCGTCCTTAAAAGGACGACCCCCAGCCTCAGGAACCTCGGGCCTGTGCTGTACAGCCCTATGCTCTTACCTCCCTAATGGTTGTCGATTGTACCTGTAATGGATAAAGGTACAATCGACAACCATTAGGGAGGTAAGAGCATAGGGCTGTACAGCACAGGCCCGAGGTTCCTGAGGCTGGGGGTCATCCTTATAAGGACGAGTGCCCCGACTACAGCCATTGAGGTAACCACATCCAGTAGACTAGGCCAAGTAGGGTGAGCATCTAGGGAGAGTTAGGGTCCTGACTAATAGGCTCCTCCATAGTCCCCCCCCCCCCAATAGACTAGGATATTGGGCCTTATTTGCTATTACAGACCCAGTGCGCCCCCTATCTTCTATAGTGCAGGTACTACTACACCTAACTGTCTCACTTATTTTATATGACAAAATAAAAGTTATATATTAATTTAAATATATTAAGGCATCCTCAGTTCCGTAATTCTATTAATGAGCCTGAGCTGCAATACCAGACACAGCCTGTGGACAAAGTGGCAATGTTTCTGGGGAAAACTTTTTTATGAAATGCTTGCTTATTAATGTAGGTCACCTATTCTTTTAAAAATCCAAGCTAGTGCATCTCGTGCATAATGGAAATATCAACATTTGTCTATCAAATTATGCCTAAAGCCACTAGAGTAAACTTGGAAGCTGACCCTGGCAGGAGTCCATGATCCAAGTTCACATGCAAAGTATGAAGTGTAGACTGAAAGTGAGAGCACAGACTATGTACAAGTGAAGTGGTCAGAAGGATCCTGGGAGAGGGCTGGAATGTGACACATTTCTAATTGTAGAGGAGGGGACACATTCCTAGGTGATCAGCCAGATTTATGTGTAACACAAAGAGTGCCAGGAAACTGGTTGGTCACTGAAGAATTGACACTTTCTCTAATAAAGGAACCAACTGCTTTATAAATAATATAAAGGTCCCTTTACATGTTACTATTGAGCAGGCGATTGTCGGGAAGGAAGCGTTCCTTCCCGATAATTGCCTGCTCTTTAATGAAGGTGACCACTGCATTTACAAGCAGAGATCTCCTCCACAGTATCACTCATCCCCATACATAATCATTGTTTGCCGGCAGCAGAGTGCTGTTTAGACAGCACGATTTGCTGCCAGCAAACAACAATTTAGTTGTCCGCATGAAAGATGCAATTACCCGATGAACGAGCACTTTGCTTGTTAGTGATTATCTGGCCGAGAATAAAGCAGCCTTAAGTTTTCTCTAAAGAGATCGTAACTTTGGGCTATGAAGAAAATAGGGCTAGAGCGCAATTACTAATGGGTCTAAATACCCTCCCTAACTAGTCTCCACCCAGGTGATGGACGCATTGTTTTGTGCCAGGCATTCCTACTTGATATGAGTGTTCACTGCTATGGATGGCATCTATGAATAGACTTCTCCTCTAAACAATGCCGGTTCACAATGAAACTACAAAGATACATAGGCAACATCCCCCATAACATAAGCTGGCTCTGGCCCTCATGGACAGAGAGCGGGAAATACTTCCACTGCCTTACAGTGTCAAGCAGCATCTCTACAGGGTCTAATTCTCATCTCTGCTGTGAGTCCCCCATCCCCTATAAATGTCAGTGCTAATGGTTCATCAACAATATGCTCCACCTACACTTCTGTAACAGTGTAGTAATCCAGTGTGGTTACTTCTGGCTATGAGCACTGCCTAAACTGAGCCATTGTATATATGATTCACTAGGGAGTATATAAATGTCTGAATTACTTCACTGGGAGAATCTGTCTCATCTAGGGTTGAGCGAACCCGAACTGTAAAGGCATGGCTGTGATTGGCCAGTGCAGCATGTGACCCAGCCTCTATATAAGCTGGAGTCACGTAGCACTGCACGTCACTCTGCTCTGATTAGTGTAGGGATAGGATTCTGCTGCTGTGAGGGAGAGAATAGGACAGAATCTTTAATCAGAAGTGCTTGTTAACTCAACGATCTACCTAGATTTTGTTTTGTGGGTGCAGTGCACAATCTTTTTACCCTGCCCTGATCTCAGTGACCCAGAAAAATAACTTTTATCCGTCTGTTAGTTAGGTAGGCAGCGGCATTTGTGACAGTCAAATAGAAGCTTGAAATACTGCAATTATATTCTGAGTTTAAAAAAATCACCCATTTTTGGCAAGACCCTACATCTGTGGCCTTTGCAGCATTAGTCAGTGTGCAATTTAAGCTAGAAATACAGCAATAATTTTCTGGGTTTTAAAAACACCCTTTTTGGGCAAAATACTAAATTTTACAACCCTTGCTGCATCTGTCAGTTTGAAATGAAAGCGTTATATACTGCTGTCATATTCTGTTATTAAAAAAGCACCCTTTTTGGGTGAAATCCTCATTTTGCAGCGTTTCCTGCATCTGTCATTGTTAAACACAAGCTTGAAATACCTCAATAATTTTCTGGGTTTAAAAAAACACCCATTTTTGGCAATACCCTCCATCTGGGGCCTATGCCGCATTAGTCAGTGTGCAATTTAAGCTAGAAATACAGCAATAATTTTCTGGGTTTTAAAAAACACCCTTTTTGGGAAAAATAATACATTTTACAGCCCTTGCTGCATCTGTCAGTGTGAAATTCAAGCGTTATATACTGCTGTCATATTCTGTTATTAAAAAAACGACCTTGTCTGCATCTGTCATTCTGAGATACAAGCTTGAAATACAGCAATAATATTCTGGGTTTAAATAAACACCCATTTTGGGCAAAGTACCTTATATTGCAGCCTTTGCTGCATCTGTCATTGTGAGTTACATGCGTTAGATACTGGTGTTCTATTCTGTTATAAAAAAAACCACCCATTTTGGGCAAAAATCTTAATTTGCGGCCTTGTCTGCATCTGTCAGTGTGAGATACACCCTTTAGATACAGTTGTTCTATTCTGCTATTAAAAAAACACCTATTTTGGGCAAAAAACTTATTTTTGCAGCCTTTGCTACATCTGTCTTTGTGAGATACACCCTTTAGATACTGTTGTTCTATTCTGTTATAAAAAAAAACCACATTTTGGGCAAGATCCTAAATTTGAGAAATATGAGGAGAGCGTCAAATAATGGATGTGGTCCCGATCGTGGTGTTTCTGGTGGAGCTCCTGTTGCAGGGAGAGGACGTGGTCGATCTGTGCCAGCTACACGTGAAACACCTTCCTCAGGTGCGATTAGGCGACAGAACCTTCAGTGGTATTTGGTCGGGCCTAATTCGGCTCTACAAATGGTGAGGCCAGAACAAGTACAGGCGATAGTAGATTGGGTTGCGGACGGTGCCTCCAGTTCCTGCTGAAAGATCAGAGTTGGCACCTGCAGCCGATGTCCATCAGTCTTTCACCCCACCCCCTTGCAAATCAGCCAAGCAGTCTGAGCCCCAAGTCATACAGCAGTCTCTTCTGTTTTTTGATGACTCTACTAGCAGGGTTTCCCAGGGCCATCCACCTAGCCCTGCCCCAGAAGTGGAAGAGATTGAGTGCACCGATGCCCAACCACTTATGTTTCAAGATGAGTACATGGGAGGACCACGGCAGCACGTTTTGGATGATGACGAAACACAGGTGCCAACTGCTGTGGCTTTCGAAAGTGTGCAGACCAACAAGGAGGGCAGGGGTGAAGACTGGGTGGAAGATGATGTGGAGGATGATGAGGTCCTCGACCCCACATGGAATCAAGGTCATGCGAGTGACCTATGTAGTTCGGAGGAAGAGGTGGTGGTCGCACAGAGCCACCAGCACAGCAGAAGAGGGAGCAGTGTGCAAAAGCGCAGCGACCATCCTCTAGACTGTACGCCTGCTACTGCCCACCGCTGCAAGGGACCGAGCCCACCAAAGCCAGCTCCAAGGAGTTCCCTGGCGAGGCAGTTCTTCAGACAATGTGCTGACTACAAGACACGAGTGGTTTGCACGCTGTGCAATCAGAGCCTGAAGCGAGGCATAAACGTTCTAAACCTGAGCACAACCTACATGACCAGGCATCTAAGTGCAAAGCACGAGCTGCAGTTAAGTAGACACCTCAAAAACCAAGAAAGGTCTCTGGCTCCTCCTGCTTCCTTTTCTTCTGCAGTCTCTGCCTCTTCATCCACCTCTGGAGTGACAGTGCCATATGCCACCCCGCAAACAGAGGATCTGCCAGCAACACCACCACCTGGGTCACCAAGCATCTCCACAATGTCCCATGGAAGTGTTCAGCTCTTCATCTCCCAAACACTGGAGCAGAAGAGGAAGTACCCCCCTACCCAGGGCCGGCGCCACCACCCGGCAAACCCGGGCAAATGCCGGGGCCCCCTGCTCCTGGGGGGGCCCACTGTGCCCGCTCACTTCTGCAGCTGTGTCCTGCCTGTTTTGAATTCTAGGGCAGCTTACCCCAGCAATGCAGACAATTTTCGCCATGTGCACTGCTGGGGTAAGCGGCCCCAGAACTCAGAACAGGGTAGATGGAGTTTCGGTAGATGATTGATCCTATGCTAGAATGTAGTTGTTAGAACGAGTTCTGTGACATCACTGGTCACATGCTCCTTCATGGTCACATGACAAACCCTGACGGCAGCAGCAGCTTGTTGAAGGAGGAGGGGCTGTGTGTGCCTGCAAGATGCAGAGTGAGGTAGGATGTGCTGCTGGAGAACCAGAACTTGTGAGGGGAAGCATATGGAGCTCATATATGAGGGGGCAGGTGGAGCACTCAGGGGCAGTGGGGTTCAAGTGGAGTGGAATCTGGTGCAATTAAGGGGGTTTATCATACAGATCCAGGTGTATTCTGAGGGCCATGATGTGTGTGTCTGTCTGTCCCTGTGTGTGTGTGTGTGTGTGTGTGTGTCTGTCTGTCTGTCCCTGTGTGTGTGTCAGTCTGTCTGTCCCTGTGTGTGTGTGTGTGTCTGTCCCTGTGTGTGTGTCAGTCTGTCTGTCCCTGTGTGTGTGCCCCTTTCTGTGTCTATGGCCTCATGCACACCGGCCGTGTGCATCACGGAATGCGGACCCATTCACTTGAATGGGTCTGCAATCGCTCAATGGGAAGCACTACGGAGTGCTTCTGTGGTGTTTCCGTCCGTGCCTCCGCACCGCAAAAAAGTAGAACATGTTCTTTTTTTTTTGTGCATTGCGGCCGGATCATGGACCCATTCAGGTTGAATGGGTCTCAATCTGTCCCGGCCGCCGCACGGACATTGCCAGTGCATTGGGGACCACAAATTGTGGTCCCCAATGCATGGAACGGACGCATAACTGCAGTGTGCATGAGGCCTGAGGCATTGGTTAGACTCCATCCCAAGGAGGAGGGGCTGTGTGTGCCTGCAAGATGCAGAGTGAGGTAGGATGTGCTGCTGGAGAACCAGAACTTGTGAGGGGAAGCATATGGAGCTCATATATGAGGGGGCAGGTGGAGCACTCAGGGGCAGTGGGGTTCAAGTGGAGTGGAATCTGGTGCAATTAAGGGGGTTTATCATACAGATCCAGGTGTATTCTGAGGGCCATGATGTGTGTGTCTGTCTGTCCCTGTGTGTGTGTGTGTGTGTGTGTCTGTCTGTCTGTCTGT
This sequence comes from Bufo bufo, assembly GCF_905171765.1. Lineage (NCBI taxonomy): Eukaryota > Metazoa > Chordata > Amphibia > Anura > Bufonidae > Bufo > Bufo bufo. Next base: position 320,501,393 of record NC_053394.1, read on the forward strand.
CCCTGTGTGTGTGTCAGTCTGTCTGTCCCTGTGTGTGTGTGTGTGTGTGTCTGTCCCTGTGTGTGTGTCAGTCTGTCTGTCCCTGTGTGTGTGCCCCTTTCTGTGTCTATGGCCTCATGCACACCGGCCGTGTGCATCACGGAATGCGGACCCATTCACTTGAATGGGTCTGCAATCGCTCAATGGGAAGCACTACGGAGTGCTTCTGTGGTGTTTCCGTCCGTGCCTCCGCACCGCAAAAAAGTAGAACATGTTCTTTTTTTTTTGTGCATTGCGGCCGGATCATGGACCCATTCAGGTTGAATGGGTCTCAATCTGTCCCGGCCGCCGCACGGACATTGCCAGTGCATTGGGGACCACAAATTGTGGTCCCCAATGCATGGAACGGACGCATAACTGCAGTGTGCATGAGGCCTGAGGCATTGGTTAGACTCCATCCCACAGTCTAGCCAGTGCCTAATGGGTTACGGTTTAGACCACCTTGTGGTACATGTTGATAATTCCCTTTTAAACCCCAGTCCATGTCCCCTCAGTACTGGGAATCAGTGGGAGTCATATTAGAAGGTAACAAAAGGTTGGAGCATAACTAAAGGTGGAATTCCCTTTTAGATATAAGTTGGTTGATGATTACACAGGTGTCTGTCCCTGTGTGTGTGTGTGTCTGTCCCTGTGTGAGTGTGTGTGTGTCTGTCCCCGTGTGTGTGCCTCTGTCCCCGTGTGTGTGCCTCTGTCCCCGTGTGTGTGTGTCTGTCCCCGTGTGTGTGTCTGTCCCCGTGTGTGTGTGTGTCTGTCCCCGTGTGTGTGTGTCTGTCCCCGTGTGTGTGTGTGTCTGTCCCCGTGTGTGTGTGTGTCTGTCCCTGTGTGTGTGTCTCTGTCCCTGTGTGTGTGTGTGTCTCTCTGTCCCTGTGTGTGTGTGTGTCTCTGTCCCTGTGTGTGTGTGTGTGTGTCTCTGTCCATGTGTGTGTGTGTCTTTGTCCCTGTGTGTGTGTGTCTGTCCCTGTGTGTGTCTTTGTCCCTGTGTGTGTGTGTGTGTGTCTGTCTGTCCCTGTGTGTGTGTGTGTGTGTGTCTGTCCCTGTGTGTGTGTGTGTGTGTCTGTGTCTGTCTGTGTGTGTCTGTCCCTGTGTGTGTGTGTCCCTGTGTGTGTGTGTGTCTGTCCCTGTGTGTGTGTCACCATCACCATGCCCACAGTGTTCCCTTTGTCTTGACGCAGCTGCATCAGGACATTCTGTGCGGGGCAAGATGAAGATGGAAGAGGAGGCAGCACCGCCAGCATGGAGTCTGTGGTAGAGGCACTGGGAGGCACACTAAGGACGCAGGTAACACTACTACATGATCTACACTAGTGTTATCTGTGGTTTACATAGGACTACAGGTAACACTATCACATTATCAGCACTAGTGTTATCTGTGGTTTTACATAGGACTGCAGGTAACACTACTACATTTTCTGTACTCAGATAGCCATGACTGTGTTATCTATGCTGTTACATAGGACTGCAGGAGATATCTACTGTATTATCTGTACTCAGAGAGTTACCACTGTGTAAGGGGGCCCACTGAGACTTTATCGCCCAAGGGCCCACATGATCCTGGAGCCGGCCCTGCCCCTACCCACCCGCGATCCCTGGCCCTGAATGCAAGCATTTCAAAATTACTGGCCTTTGAAATGCTGTCATTCCGTCTGATGGAGACGAAAAGTGTTAAAACCCTTGTGGCGGTGGCTGTCCCACAGTACGTCATGCCCAGCCGCCACTACTTTTCCAGGCATGCCATCCCTTCCCTGCACAACCTAGTGGGGGACAAAATCAGGTGTGCACTGTGCAACGCCATCTATGGCAAGGTCCACCTAACTACGGATACGTGGACCAGTAAGCATGGTCAGGGACGTTATATCTCCATAACAGCACACTGGGTAAATGCAGTGGCGGCTGGGACAGAGGCGGATAGCAGTTTGGCGCATGTCCGTCCACCACCGAGGATTGCAGGGCGCTTCAGTTTGCCTCCTGTTGCTTCCTCCTCCTACTCCGCTTCATCATCCTCTAACGGCTCCTCATCCGGTCAGCGTAACACCTTCACCACCAACTTCAGCACAGCCAGGTGTAAACGACAGCAGGCAGTTTAAAAACTTATCTGTTTGTGAGACAAACCCCACACCGCACAGGAGCTGTGGACGGGCCTTGAACAACAGACCGATGAGTGGGTGGTGCCAGTGAGCCTCAAGCCCGGCCTGGTGGTGTGCGATAATGGGCGAAATCTCGTAGCAGCTCTGGGACTAGCCGGTTTGACGCACATCCCTTGCTTGGCGCATGTGCTGAATTTGGTGGTGGAGAGGTTCCTTAAAAATTACACCGATATGTCAGAGCTGCTGCATAAAGTGCGGGCCGCCTGTCAGCGCTGCAGCGTAACTTCGGCCTTCCCCCTGTGTTCCTTGTTGCGATGTTTCATAGCAGGGTGGCACCAAAACCAGCTCATGGCCATCACTGGTGCGTGGCTGGGGGGATACAGAGGACACAGACGATACACCTCCCACAGAGGATAGCTTTTCGTTGCCTCTGGGCAGCCTGGCACACATGAGCGATTACATGCTGCAGTGTCTCCGCAACGACCGCCGAGTTTCCCACATTCTAACTTGTGCTGATTATACGGTGGCCACGCTGCTGGATCCCCATTACAAGGACAACGTACCGTCCTTAATTCCATCACTGGAGCGTGATCGTAAGATGCGCGAGTACAAGCACACGCTGGTAGACGCGCTGCTGGTGGCATTCCCACCTGACAGCGGGGGCACAATGGAAGCACAATGCGAAGGCAAAGGAGGAGGAAGAGGTCGCCAACGCAGCTGGGGCACCACCAGCCCCTCAGAAGGCAGGGTTAGCATGGCCGAAATTTGGAAAAGCTTTGTCAGCCCGCCACAACAACAAGTACCACCACCAGCTGATATGGAATGTCTTAGCAGGAGGCAGCATTTCAGCAACATGGTAGAGCAGTATGTGTGCTCACGGCTACACGTACTGAATGACGGGTCTGCCCCCTTCAACTTCTGGGTCTCCAAATTGGGCACATGGCCTGAGCTTACCCTTTACGCCTTGGAGGTGCTAGCCTGCCCTGCAGCCAGTGTATTGTCTGAACGTGTGTTTAGCATGGCAGGGGGCGTCATCAAAGACAAGCGCAGCCGCCAGTCCACAGCCAATGTAGACAAGCTCACAATTATTAAAATGAACCAGGCATGGATCCCACAGGACTTGTCCGTACCTTGTGCAGAATAGACATGTATACCGGCCTTAACCAGCCATTGTTATACTACAGCACAATTGCTAATTTTGCGCTGTAGTATAACAATAGTGGGTATTTCACACTTTTTTGGAGTCTACCCTAATAAAAAAAAAAAAAACATTAAAACCGAAAACCAGTGTTGGCTACCTCGTCCTCCTCCACCGCCGCTTCCACCTACACCGCTACGTCCACCGCCTACTCAAACTCCTACTCCATATGGACCTCAACCTCATAAATCAAGTTAAATTTTTTTAATTTGTACGTATTTTATGTCATTTTACTAATTTGTCTGTTACATTTTCGGGTGAAAATCACCAATTTTTGGGTGTGATATACCCCGGCTGTACCTAGTAGACAGGTAAAAACATTTCACTAATTTGTAAGTTACATTTTCTGGTGAAATTCACTAATTTTTGGGTGTAATATACCACTGCTCTACCTAGTAGACAGGTAACATTTCACTAATTTGCCTGTTATATATTCAGGTGAAATTCACAAATTTTTGGGTGTGATATACCCCGGCGGTACCTAGTAGACAGGTAAAAACATTTCACAAATTTGTATGTTACCTTTACTAGTGAAATTCACCAATTTTTGTGTGTGATATACCCCTGCTCTACCTAGTAGATAGTTAACATTTTACTAATTTATCTGTTACATTCTTGGGTGACATTTGACCATTTTTGCCGTGATTAAACCCCTGCTCTGCATAGGTGATAGGGACATAAATTTCAAAAAATCGTCTGTTACATCGTTAGGTGACATTTTACCAATTTTACCGTATACAAACCCCTGCTCTGCATAGGTGATAAGGACATAAATTTCTAAAAATCGTCTGTTACATTGTTAGGTGACATTTTACCAATTTTACCGTATACAAACCCCTGCTCTGCATAGGTGACAGGGAATAAAATTTCAAAAATTCTTCTTTAATTGATGCGCGCCCCCTCCTTTCATTCAATGCTTAAACTTTAACAACTTGTCCCACATTTGCACTTCAATAATTTGTCCCACTTTTCCGCTCGATTATATTTAATTTAAAAAAAAAACCCTCCCTTGGATGTAGTCTCTCTTTTTCACGCTCCCTCTCCAGCGTGGAACCCTGATTCGTCGATAACCGTGATCAACATGGTAGGCTCAGAAAAGAACATCGAAAGTTGATAGAGAAGATATCCAAATAGATTGTGGACGTCACGGTGACGTGCGATCAGGCAGAAGTTATCTAGAGTCAACAAAGCGGTAGCAGGGCCTCTCCTGCCTAACTTTTCCAAATCCTAAATACCCCAGTGACATTCCCTAAATTCTTTTATTATTCATTCCAATAACAGGGCACCTTAAGAGTCCTGTATTGTTATTTCTTGTCACTACCTCCCCAAAGTCGGGAGTGTGTAATTGCCGTGCTCCTCCTTCTTTCCTTCGATTGTTCAGTTTTAATAACTTCTCCCACATTTCCGCTCGATCGCAATTAAATTTCATCCATTGATCTCCCTTGGATGTGCTATCCCTTTCTCATGCTCCCTCTCCGGCGTGGAACCCTGATTCGCCGCTAACCGTGATCAACATGGTAGGCGCAGAAAAGAACATCGAAAGTTGATAGAGCAGATATCTAATTGGATCGTGAACATCACGAGGACGTGCGACATGGTGGAGCAGTATGTATGCACACGCCTACACAAACTGACTGATGGGTCTGCCCCCTGCAACTTCTGGGTCTCCAAATTGGGCACATGGCCTGAGCTTGCCCTTTATGCCTTGGAGGTGCTGGCCTGCCCTGCAGCCAGTGTATTGTCTGAAGGTGTGTTTAGCACGACTGTAGGGGGTTATCACAGGTTATATTTCCCAATGTTTTGAGGTGTACCCTAATTAAAAAAAATAATAATAAATTTAAAACCTAAAAAGCAGTGTAGGCTACCTCCTCCTCCACCGCCGCTTCCACCTACACTGCCACATCCACTGCCTCCTCAACCTCCTACTCCATATGGATCAAGATTTTTTTTTTTACATATTTTATGTTATTTAAAGTAATTTCCCTATCAACATTTGTTTGCAGAGCACTTGCCATGCTCTTAACCACATTTTGCTGGCATTTGCAGCCCTCTAGCCCTTTCCTTTACATTTTTAGAACTATTTTAGTGCTCAAAAGTTCGGGTCCCCATTGATTTCAATGGTGTTCGGGTTCGGGTCAAGTTCGGGTCCCGAACTCGAACTTTTTCGTGAAGTTCGGCCGAACCCGTCGAACCCGAACATACAGGTGTCCGCTCAACTCTAGTCTTATCATAGCGTTGAATTGTGTCTTGGAGAATAATTCAACCACTGTGCACATGGAACTATTAATCTGTACATTTATGGCAGCTCCAAAATATGGTTTGTTAGTAAAAAAATATGGTTTGTTAGTAAAAGTGGAGCTACAGCTCCTCTCAGCTTTACCTTTATATGCTTTCTGTCCTCCATTATTACTTTGATGTCTCCATTGTCTGACACTACTTTTCTGTCTCCCTGCTTCCTCCTTATCCTGTTTTATTTTTCCTTATCCTTTACTTTTATCCTTATCCTTTACATTAACTTTAATCCTCATACATTTGTATGCCCTCTTTGTTTTCCTATGTAAGACCGGTCTCTTTTGCTCTGTCTCTATTTTAAGGTTCAGAACTGAAGAAAAGATCCTGAAAGAAACTTAGCTATTGGAGGCATAGAGGTATCAGTTACATCTAGACCTAATGCCTGGGGGATCACAAAGGCCTGCCACATACAGAGGTGTACTTCATTAACATTCCTCTTGGCTCATAATATCCTGAGAGGACCAGTTTTGAAAAAAATAATTTACTCAGTAATTCTGTCAGGCGTTGTTTATGCTGTATGTGTCTAAGTAATTATTATCACATTTGCATCATGAGAAGTCTTTTGAGACATTTGCAGAAAGGTAAGTGGCTGGCTACACACATCTGTGAGAAAGACACCAGTTTTGTAAAGGGCAAACTGTAAGTGGGGCCCTGTTACAGATTTTGCATTGAGGCTGAGTGTCAAGTATATATATAAAAAAAAAAAATGTATTTTAACAAATGTACAAATAAATACTAACAAAGTTCAGTATAAATGCAGGATTTGTAGGAGTTGTTTGGAATGATTATGTGAAATCTTTTTGTAATAGTTTCGTTTAAAAGATGGTCCTCGAGCTGTCTTAATCTAATACCTGTAAAGAGGAGATTTCAAGAATATGCATTTTGATTAATTAACTAAGCTAGCAGGTGCAATTGCACCCACTGAACAACTCCCCAGATTCTCCATTAGGGAGCCTAATGTGGGTGCACAGTGCATTCTGTCTGGGGTTCCTCTGGATTGATTGGCTGGTTGAGATCATGCAGGTGCTTTATGGCTTAATTCTTGAATGCGCTGTGAGGTTGACTACCTGTCAACATCTGTCTCCAACAATAAATTCTCTATAAGCCACCTATACTCATTAGGGTCATGTAGTGCACTTTTCTGCATTAACAAATGCTAAAAACCTGCTGTCAGGGAAGTGGAGGAAGTAATCAACCATGTTTGATTTCCACAGCCAATCCTATTGCTTCCTCACCCAAGATAAGGAGCTCAAGAGTTGTATAGCAGTTCACCCTTGATAGGGATTTACAGATACAGTACAGACCAAAAGTTTGGACACACCTTCTCATTCAAAGAGTTTTCTTTATTTTCATGACTTTGAAAATTGTAGATTCACACTGAAGGCATCAAAACTATGAATTAACACATGTGGAATTATATACATAACAAAGAAGTGTGAAACAACTGAAAATATGTCATATTCTAGGTTCTTCAAAGTAGCCACCTTTTGCTTTGATTACTGCTTTGCACACTCTTGGCATTCTCTTGATGAGCTTCAAGAGGTAGTCCCCTGAAATGTTTTTCACTTCATAGGTGTGCCCTGTCAGGTTTAATAAGTGGGATTTCTTGCCTTATAAATGGGGTTGGGACCATCAGTTGCGTCGAGGAGAAGTCAGGTGGATACACAGCTGATAGTCCTACTGAATAGACTGTTAGAATTTGTTTTATGGCAAGAAAAAAGCAGCTAAGTAAAGAAAAAAACGAGTGGCCATCATTACTTTAAGAAATGAAGGTCAGTCAGTCAGCCGAAAAATTGGGAAAACTTTGAAAGTAAGGGCTATTTGACCATGAAGGAGAGTGATGGGGTGCTGCGCCAGATGACCTGGCCTTCACAGTCACCGGACCTGAACCCAATCGAGATGGTTTGGGGTGAGCTGGATTGCAGAGTGAAGGCAAAAGGGCCAACAAGTGCTAAGCATCTCTGGGAACTCCTTCAAGACTCTTGGAAGACCATTTCAGGGGTCTACCTCTTGAAGCTCATCAAGAGAATGCCAAGAGTGTGCAAAGCAGTAATCAAAGCAAAAGGTGGCTACTTTGAAGAACCTAGAATATGACATATTTTCAGTTGTTTCACACTTGTTTGTTATGTATATAATTCCACATGTGTTAATTCATAGTTTTGATGCCTTCATAGTCATGAAAATAAAGAAAACTCTTTGAATGAGAAGGTGTGTCCAAACTTTTGGTCTGTACTGTACATTCATGTTCATAGAGGATGTGGGTTGATGACTGTTGTCTTGTCTAATGTATATGGATGGAAGCAATTTTTAATATAACAGATCTGGTAGAAAGTCAATGCTACAAGGTGCAGCAATAGAATTTTAGTAATGTTGTCAGGGTTGGAATGACCCTCTATGGTACAAGAGGATCCCTGGGGGAACCAGCTCCATGCATTCCCCATGCAATAACAATTCTGGAGCATATATTCTTATAGCTCTATCTTGTGCCATTCCTTTAATTTTTGCACTATAAGTTATTAATGAATTGCTATTAGCCTTCAGTAAGGGTACAGAGGGGAGGTAACCAGTTGGGGGGGATGTACCTGCACAGACTAAGGCCCCTTTCACAAGGGCGAGATTTCCACGTGGGTGCAATCTATGAGGTGAACGCATTGCACCCGCACTGAATCCAGACCCATTCATTTCTATGGGGCTGTGCACATGAGCGGTGATTTTCACGTATCACTTGTGTGTTGCGTGAAAATTGCAGCATGCTCTATTTTGTGCGTTTTTCACGCAGGCCCCATAGAAGTGAATGGGGCTGCGTGAAAATCGCAAGCATCCGCAAGCAAGTGCGGATGCGGTGAGATTTTCACGCACGGTTGCTAGGAGGCGATCGGGATGGGGACCCGATCATTATTATTATTATTATTATTATTATAACATGGTTATAAGGGAAAATAATAGCATTCTTAATGCAGAATGCATAGTACAATAGGGCTGGAGGGGTTAAAAAAATAAATAAATTTAACTCACCTTAATCCACTTGCTCGCGCAGCCCGGCTTCTCTTCTGTCTTCATCTTTGCTGTGCACAGGACAAGGACCTGTGGTGATGTCACTGCGCTCATCACATGGTCCGTCACATGATCTTTTTTTACCATGGTGATGGATCATGTGATGGACCATGTGATGAGCGCAGTGACGTCATCAAAGGTCCTTTTCCTGTGCACAGCAAAGATGAAGACAGAAGAGAAGTCGGGCTGCGCGAGCAAGTGGATTAAGGTGAGTTAAATTATATATATATGTATATATTTTTAATCCCTCCAGCCCTATTGTACTAAGCATTCTGTATTAAGAATGCTATTATTTTCCCTTATAACCATGTTATAAGGGAAAATAATAAAATCTACACAACACCTAACCCAAACCTGAACTTCTGTGAAGAAGTCCGGGTTCGGGTCTGGGTACCAAACATGCAGATTTTTCTCACGCGTGTGCAAAACGCATTACAATGTTTTGCACTCGCGCTGAAAAATCGCACATTTTCCCGCAACGCATCCGCATCTTATCCGGGCCAAAAACATGATGCCCGTGTGAAAGAGGCCTAACTCTATCCAATCAGTGCTGCCATTTTCAAACTGTGCAGGTACATCCCCCCAACTGGTTATCTCCCCTCTGTACCCTTACTGAAGGCTAATAGAAATTAATTCACAACTTCTAGTAGAAATAATAAAGGAATGGCACAACATAGAGCCATAAGAATAGATATTCCAGAATGGTTATTACATGGGGAATGCAAGAAGCTATTAAAATAGGCATGTCAGGAAAGGTGAAAGGTCCTCTTTAAGGTCCAGTAGAAGACAACTGCATTTGGGATGATTCACAAATCACATTATTAATAAGAACACTATGATTATGATGCAAGTAAAAGAGAACAGTTCTGTGTAGGAAGTGGCGGGTTAGACCTCAGAATAATCCCTGTTTGAAACTGGACATAGTGTCCTGTATTCTCCTTTGGCGGAGCTTACTGATCATAGGGGCTGGGAGCATTTCGTGGCATTTCTGCTGCCTGAGGCAAAAATTCAAAAAGCGCCCCCCCCCCCCCCAATACCAAATTCTTAATCTAACCCCTTCCCTCTTAACATTATGTATATCACTACAGAACATACAGGGTAATACAGCGCCCCATACCTCTTAATCCACTGACTGTCTCCTTTGATGTAGATGTTCTCTTTCCTCATCTCCTCATTTCAGATCTTCAGACCAGACCACCATTTTTCAGCCATTTCTTGTCTTTGCAGTTTGCAAAAAAAAATCTTAGTTTACTACTTTTCCATCATCCTCCCATCTTCTGGACAAATCATCCTACCACCCCAATACTGTGCCGCTGTGCTCCCCAATATTATACTGCAGAAACAGATAAACCCCCTGATGATACTAGTACCATGCAGATAGTGCCCTTCAATAATTATTGGCCTGCAGTGTCCTAAAATAACTTCGCCCAGCAAATAGTGTCCCTGACACTAATACTGTAAACATAACGTACCCCAAAAATAATTGTGGTAAGCTGATACCGTGCCAAGGTGCCCCCACAGTAATAGTGCTCCCAAAAGTCCCCCCAATAGAAATAATTCTCTGCTAGAGCACACATGGTAGTAATAGTGCTCCTACAGTGCCCCCAACATGTCCTCACTGTGCTCCAGAAGTAATAATGTTCCCATAGTGCTCATACTAGTAATCATGTTCCCCGTAGACCCGCAGTAGTAATATTGGCCACCTTTATTCCCCTCATTAGTAATAATTCTCCTTATAATGTGACAGTACAAAAAAATGCCCCCTTATAATGTGTGCCAGTGCAAAAAATACCCTCTTTTAATGCCTCCAGTTGAGCTAATGTCCCCATAGTGCCCCCATAATGTGTCAGTATAAAATACCCCTATATAGTGCCCACAGTAAATGCCCCCATAGTGCTCCGCTCCCCCCTTCCTCCTAGTGCCCCCATAATGTACCAGTATGAAATGCCCCATATATACAGCCCCAGTAGATGCCCTCAGTGTCCCTCATTATTTGAAAGTATAAAATACCCCTTTTTAATTCCCCCCGTAGATGACCCCATCGTACTCCTCTCCCCCTTCCCCATAGTACCCACCATAATGCTCCTATACAGAGCCCCCCATATAAAATACCCCTTCTTTGTGGCCTTAGTAGATGCCCCCATAGTGCCCCCCAATAATGTGCCTATCAGAGGAACCGGAAGGAAGATGCCTATCTCCTGCCTCGCAGCACCCATCTGTATAGCTGTCCTGAGGACAGCAATACAGATCACTATGGAGATGATCGCTTCCACAATGGAAGCGCTCATCTCCCTGTGCTCTGCCGCCACCCCCCACTTGTCACAAGGGCCACGTTGCCTAATTGGCGTAGCGGCCCTGGTTGTAAGCCTCATTTAATTGGGTTTGCATTGGTGTCAAAACCCCAGCATTGTCATCTCTGGAATTACAATTCAACAAATGTATGTACAAGACAAAAAAGATCCTGAGACTTCTGCAAACAAAACTATTGCTGAGTTGGAAAAAAGTGACTGCAGAAATGTCCTAAAAAAACCTACAACAACAGCCCGAGGGAAGAGGAATATTGCAGAGTTTGTTATTCCTTTATCAGCGATGACTGTTCTGGGATCTCTGTCTGCCTGGAATAAAATCTGCATTGCAGTATCTTTACTCACATGACTGTATGTTTGCTGCTCTGTCGGAACACAACAAGATTCCAAATTCATTCTGCTAAAATATGAGCAATTGATTTATGGTAAGGGATGGTCCCAGAATACATTTCAAGTATTGTCGAAGAGCTGCTATACATTATTAAGTGCATGTGTATGAGACAGGGAAATTTGTCAATTCATTATAAGTACAGAGCTGTGGAATATGTTGCCTTTATGTATACTAATAGGAAAACATGTGTGCTGTGAGGGCCTTATATAGTGGGACTTTTGGTACAGAAGGTCTACAAGATGACCCAATATGAATAGCTAGACAACTTCAGCTTCCTCTTTTGTGGTCTACAAATGAACAGCCTAATGCAACTTCATTCTATCAAAATCTGCCATTCAACTCCTCTACTCCTCTCTTCTTAAAGGGGTTGGCCCACCCCCTTACTTGGCAGGACCTGTAAAGGGAAGCTGCTGCTGGCTCCCCTCTACTTTTCCTCCAGGCGTGCGATGCTTCGGTAGGCACCTTTGCAGTAAACATCTGGTTGGACATCACCACAGCCAATAACTAGCTGCAGTGCAGACTGGATCCCTTTATGTCATGACATATGGCCACATGGTGCAAGGGGATCAAACTGGATGTTTACAGAGAGGGAACCCAGCGGAGGTCCAGCCAAGCAACCCCCCCCCCCCCTACATTTGTGCACAACCAATTTGAAGAAACCCTGGAAACAAAAGAATCATTCTGGTTTCTCACCTATTTTAGCAATAAAATTAAGTCTAAGGCTTATACTAGACATCCAGATAAAGAAGGCAAGGCGATTGTCGAGAAGGAAGCAATCGCTTGCTCGTCAGTGAAGGAGACTACTGATATTACATGCAGTGATCTCCTCCACAGTATGAGGAGGATCGGTCGCTAATGCAATTGCTCGTCCTCATACTGCTTCATTGTTTGCCGGCAGCAGAGCGTGAATACACAATATGATCTGCTGCCGGCAAACAATGTTTTTTAAACCTGCTGAAAGATTCCAATTGCCCGATAAACAAGCATTTGCTTGTTCATCGGGTAATCAGCGGCAGTATAATACACTGCCAGATCATCTCTAAGGAATTCCTATGAATGCTTGTTAGCAATGATCTGCACAATTATCTGTGTGTCTAATATAAGAACTGAAAACTAAGTAAATATAGCAAAGTCTTAGGTGTGGGGACGTAGACTGCATGGTCTGAGGGATTATTGACTCTTCTCACACTCCACAGTTTTGTTTTTCCCCCAAATCCTGTTGTTCTACAGACAAGTTTAGTGATGTCATTTGGTTTCTTCATCCTGTAAATCTAGGACAAACTTTTGGAGCCAGCCAGGCTGAATGAAGGAGTTTTAAAAGCAGTTGTCAACGACAGCTATAAAACTAATTACCTAGGACTGACTGCGGCAAAGCATTTCAACTTCTTGATAGAGGCAGCAAGTCTGGAGCAGTGGAGACTTAATTCTAGATTTGCACAATGTTCCAGCTTCAACCAGGTAGTCATTTATGGGAAAACCTATTGATGACCCATGGCTTTCCCATCAGCCACACCCAATGTTTGTTTCAATCTGTGAGAGATAATTGAGTTTAGAAGAGATTACAGGCTGTCATGAAGTGATGAAGCTACAGGCTCAGATAATGGGGGCCTCAGATTTGTTGTTGACTGAGGAGGATGAAATTGTGCAATTAGATATGTTGAGGTTTAACGAATAATGATCAATGAAAACGTAACTACATTTTTGAAATACCAAATAAGGGTACTTTCACATTAGCGTTTTTCTTTTCCGGCATAGAGTTCCGTCACAGGGGATCTATACCGGAAAAGAACTGATCAGACATATCCTCATGCATTCTGAATCTGTTCAGGATGCATCAGGATGTCTTCAGTTCAGTCATTTTGACTGATCAGGCAAAAGACTTGCCTGACTGCCGGATCCGCATTTTTTTCCATAGGAATGTATTAGTGCCGGATCCGGCATTTAAAATACCGGAATGCCGGATCCGTCCTTCCGGTCTGCGCATGCGCAGACCTTTAAAAATGAGAAAAAAAATAAATACCGGATCCGTTTTGCCTGATGACACCGGAAAAACGGATCCGGTATTGCAATGCATTTTTCTGACTGATCAGGCATTTTTCAGACTGATCAGTCTGATCAGGCAGGCAGTTCAGGCAACGGAACTGCCTGCCGGAATCAAACAACGCAAGTGTGAAAGTACCCTAACACATCGATCATTAATATGTTGGGATGAAGCAATCTATACCGGCCATCTTTATTTTTTCAATGATTTATTACATAAACAAATTTCCTTGGATTATATTTAAAAGTTTTTTCTTGGATTATAATATTGATAACCTATCAACTGGTGATCAATAGCAGATCTGCAGAGATGCTGGAACTAGAACCAGGCACCGGTGCAGCACCGTACACCATGTAGTGGCTGTGTCTGGTGTTCTTCTGGTGCCTGCTTGTGGTGCACAGTGACTCCTTCAAACCAGGAGTCGGACCTTATTGATCTGATATAAAAGACCTATTCTAAGCATAGATCATCAATATTGCAGTCCAGTAAAATCCTTTGAAGGATTATATTACATTACAAAAACTATAGCAGATATACTGACTGTCCTAAAGGTTGTCCATACATAATTCTTTGGCCCAGGGCACTACCGGGATGCCCAGAAGCATCGCACATAGTCAAAAGTGGGAGATCTGGACACTGGAGACACATTTCACCTTGCATAGTTAACTGTGTAATTATAGGACTAGCTCGGTTGAATGTAATGATATAATACCTTTCACTTAGAGATCCGTTGCTACATTTTGGATATAAAATACTTTAAATATATATGCAAATGAGCAGTTAAGTGCTTCAAAGGAGGGCCCAAGCTACTCCATGTACTCTTGATCCTCCTGCTTCCTCTGACTGCCCCTCCCTGTCCGTCTTGATTGACAGGACGAGGTGAGATGATTATGCAGAAACCTGGCCCTGTTAATCAGTAAGGAGAGGGAAGGGCTGACAGAGGCCCACCCTCCGTGCACTTTAAGGGAACCTGTCACCATGAAAATGCAATGTAAGCTACAGACAGCATGTTATAGAGCAGGAGGAGCTAAATACATTGATATAGTCTTATGGGAAAATATTCAGCATAACTTGTATTTTATTCATTAAAATTTCTGCTCGTTCTGGGCTTTGAAGTCAAGGAGACGGTTCAATCAGCTACCTCTGTATGCACCGTCATAGAGGGATAGCTCAAACACCATGTTCAATGTGACAGGTTCCCTTTAACTGCTCCTTTAACAGTGAATTTCCTGAAGATAGATTCCCTTTATTAACCTATGCTTGGGAATTAGGATGCACCTTTAATGTTTGATTGGTAGTGGTTGGACTCTTGTGCCTCATGATCAGCAGAAGAAGAGCCTTGCAGCTGTATCTGGTAGTAGACCTGATTTAGTTGAATGGGACTGATCTGCAATGCCAAGAACAGCTGCGTACATAGACAGTGCTAAGTGCTGCACGAAAAGGGCCACGGCGAGACAACAAGAGCTTCATTTCTCTGCTCAATGGAGGTCCTGGAGGATGGATCTCCACCAATCACATATAGATGGTACATCCTGGGGAAAGAACATCAATTTTATAGAAGAAAATCACTTTAAGGCCTATTAAGAGAAGGAGAAGGCCCATCTTCTGCTAGTGGATTCTATATATCTTAAAAACAATGGTAACAATGGGTCATAATTGGTTCATATCTGAATAACTTTAAAGCTAAAAGAAGAGAACCTAAGGGGGAAATTCAACATTCCCCTATGCCTCTTTTTGGCATAGAAAAGTCACAAATTCACCTGATTTGTGTCTTTTCAGAAACTAGCGTAACTAATGACTGAAATCTATTGGCACCCCCGAGCTGCCATAGATTTAACCCCTTAAGGACCCTGGGACTTTCCATTTTTGCGTTTTCATTTTTCACTGCCTTCCCATAGTCCTAACATTTTTTATTTTTCATTCATATAGCCTTATGAGGGCTTATTTTTTGCGGGACAAGTTGTACTTTCTAATGGCACCATTTACGGTTGCATACCATGTAGTAGTGAGCGGGGAAAAAAAATCCAAATGGGGTACAATTGGGAAAAAACACAATTCTGATAAAGGTTCGTTTTTACACTGTACACTATGCGGTAAAATTGACCTGTTATCTTAATTCTCCAGGTCAGTACGGTTCCAACGATACCACAAATTTTTCTTGCGTTTTAATACTGAAACCTTGAGGTTCATAACAATATTCTGACCCCTATAAATTTTTTGTAGCTATGTGTACGGGGCTGTGTGAGGGCAAATTGTTTGCGGGATGATCTGTTCTTTTCAGTGATACCAATTTTAAGTGTGTGCGACTTTTTGATCACTTTTTCTGAAAAAATTATTGGGTAGTTGAAGTTTGTCGTATGCAATTAATATTGTTAGAATTTATTGTTACGGGCATTTTCACACACGGCGATGCCCATGATGTTTCTTTTTTTTATTGGTTAAGTATTTTTAAAGAAGGGGGGGGGGGTGATTTGAACTTTTTTTAAACTTTTTTTTAAGTCACCTTGGGTAATCATTTGATTGCCCATAGTATGCAATGATGGCTAAATAGCCATCATTGAAGACTTCATTTGCACTATATCAATAGTAATATATACATCTAATATATGATATATACATCTAATTGACTCTGAAGCCTGCTTGAGGTTTTGGTCAATTAGCGCAAGATAACAGATTCCCCGATCTCAGCCGGGGAAAGCTGTTACCGGACCGGAAGCGCGAGACTGCGCAAATGCCGTGGTCACATTTGACCACGGCATCTGAAGGGTAAGATGTATGCGATTAGCCTTATGGCTGATCGCATACATGTGCCGCGTTTCTCTGCTATTTAAAATAGCAGAAACCCTGTGGCTAAGGCGCCCGCTACACGTGCCAGCGGGTGCCATGTTTAGGGATCGGACCCATGACGTACAGCTACGTCATGGGTCCTTAAAGGGTTAATTCTAGTGAACGGTGAGCTGTAGTAGGCAGTTAATTTATGCTGAGACCTATGCCCTGTCATAAATTACATGCCTTCTCTGACAGCACAGGCCCTATCAAGGGTCAATGTCTTTATTCATCTAACTTTAATCTATTGCTATAAATGAGTTATTATACTATGTAATAAATATAATCTACTGTTTGCTTTCAGTTTCTTCTTTCAATAATGATAAGATAGCAACAAGAGAGCACAACAAAGAAATACAATCTCGACAGAATACGGTTTAATCTCATCAAACCAATAAAACAGGCATTAACTGCAGTTTATAATTGTACTAATGACATTACATGATAAAAGTTAGCCTTTCTCTTGATGAAAGCAAGAACGTGTACAGATGCTGGATACATGCCGACTGCAGTGATTCACATAATGCTAACTTACTTTCCCATGATTTAAACTACATAATAGGATTTAAGAAAAAACATAATACACTGGATAAGGGTTTGCAATAAGAGTCTAGATTTAACTCTTTAAGTACCATTAAAGAAATAATGGTGTGAGTACTTTAGGATAGACATAATTGTGTAACTGTTGGGGAGTTGATACATGAGGCCCTCACGATTAGCAGCTCAATCAGGTGAACTTAAAGGGGTTGTCTCACTTCAGCAAATAGCATTTATTATGAGGAAGTTCATACAAGCCAATTACTAATGTATTGTTATTATACATATTGCTTACTTTGCTGTCTGGATTCACTTGGTGGTCTTGCTTGCACACTTTAGGGAACCCCCTAAAATCTGCAGCCGGCAAGCGTTGATTTTTAAGCATGCTTAAAAATCTGAATTGCCTGATGAATGAGTGTTTGCTCGATCATCGGGCAATCGGCGGCAGTATTACACTGCAAGATTATCAGTAACAATAGTTTATGCGAACGCTTGTTAGCCAATATGGGCCAAAACCTAAGCCAGTGTAATACAGCCTTTAGATGTACAGCATCAGAGTCTGGAAGATATTTCCACAGTAAGTGCAAAACAACAACCACTTTGCTGCTCTGTAGTTTTCTGTTCCTTAGATTAAAAAAGCAGGAGGGCACCTAGTGTTGGACCTATGTTTTATATTATATAAAACTCTATAATTGTATTCAACATTTTAATTTTTTCTATACTCTTTTCTATCCTGTTTCTGGACATTACTTTTGGTATATTACATGTCTTTTAGTGTTTAGCGCAAACACGAATTTTAATCGCGAATATCTCCATTTAGAGAATATTTAGAATATAGTGCTATATATTCGTGAATAGTGTTGAATATTCTAATCGAGAATTTATCACATTGTCAATTTTTGCAATCAAGTAAACAATGACTGGAGATCACAAACTCTTGCATTTGCAAATTTATGGCGAATATTCGCAAATTCAAATATTGCCTATTAGTGTTGGGCAAGCATGCTCCGCCGAACACCGCTATGATCAGCTGAATATCGCGTGTACTCAAGTCAGTGTATTTACATCTAATTTAGGCCTCTATTTCTGAAAAGTTTCTTGCAGGATTCAAACTCACAACCTTCTACATTATAGCCAACAATGTTAACCACTACACTATAAAAAAGACTTCTGCTGTTACTAGTAGTAAGTATTTATATACAGCAGAAGTCTCATATTTATTTATTTATTTTTTAAAAGCAACTGGCCATGCAGCTGTATACTGTAGTGGTTAACATTAATGTAGAAGGTTGTGAGTTTGAATCCCGTCAGAAACTTTTCAGAAATAGAGGCTAAATAAAATGTATATATATATATTTTTTTTTATGTGTAATTACAAAAAAAAAAAAAGAAAAAAAAATATACAGGGAGTGCAGAATTATTAGGCAAGTTGTATTTTTGAGGATTAATTTTATTATTGAACAACAACCATGTTCTCAATGAACCCAAAAAACTCATTAATATCAAAGCTGAATATTTTTGGAAGTAGTTTTTAGTTTGTTTTTAGTTTTAGCTATTTTAGGGGGATATCTGTGTGTGCAGGTGACTATTACTGTGCATAATTATTAGGCAACTTAACAAAAAACAAATATATACCCATTTCAATTATTTATTTTTACCAGTGAAACCAATATAACATCTCAACATTCACAAATATACATTTCTGACATTCAAAAACAAAACAAAAACAAATCAGTGACCAATATAGCCACCTTTCTTTGCAAGGACACTCAAAAGCCTGCCATCCATGGATTCTGTCAGTGTTTTGATCTGTTCACCATCAACATTGCGTGCAGCAGCAACCACAGCCTCCCAGACACTGTTCAGAGAGGTGTACTGTTTTCCCTCCTTGTAAATCTCACATTTGATGATGGACCACAGGTTCTCAATGGGGTTCAGATCAGGTGAACAAGGAGGCCATGTCATTAGATTTTCTTCTTTTATACCCTTTCTTGCCAGCCACGCTGTGGAGTACTTGGACGCGTGTGATGGAGCATTGTCCTGCATGAAAATCATGTTTTTCTTGAAGGATGCAGACTTCTTCCTGTACCACTGCTTGAAGAAGGTGTCTTCCAGAAACTGGCAGTAGGACTGGGAGTTGAGCTTGACTCCATCCTCAACCCGAAAAGGCCCCACAAGCTCATCTTTGATGATACCAGCCCAAACCAGTACTCCACCTCCACCTTGCTGGCGTCTGAGTCGGACTGGAGCTCTCTGCCCTTTACCAATCCAGCCACGGGCCCATCCATCTGGCCCATCAAGACTCACTCTCATTTCATCAGTCCATAAAACCTTAGAAGAATCAGTCTTGAGATATTTCTTGGCCCAGTCTTGACGTTTCAGCTTGTGTGTCTTGTTCAGTGGTGGTCGTCTTTCAGCCTTTCTTACCTTGGCCATGTCTCTGAGTATTGCACACCTTGTGCTTTTGGGCACTCCAGTGATGTTGCAGCTCTGAAATATGGCCAAACTGGTGGCAAGTGGCATCTTGGCAGCTGCACGCTTGACTTTTCTCAGTTCATGGGCAGTTATTTTGCGCCTTGGTTTTTCCACACGCTTCTTGCGACCCTGTTGACTATTTTGAATGAAACGCTTGATTGTTCGATGATCACGCTTAAGAAGCTTTGCAATTTTAAGAGTGCTGCATCCCTCTGCAAGATATCTCACTATTTTTGACTTTTCTGAGCCTGTCAAGTCCTTCTTTTGACCCATTTTGCCAAAGAAAAGGAAGTTGCCTAATAATTATGCACACCTAATATAGGGTGTTGATGTCATTAGACCACACCCCTTCTCATTACAGAGATGCACATCACCTAATATGCTTAATTGGTAGTAGGCTTTCGAGCCTATACAGCTTGGAGTAAGACAACATGCATAAAGAGGATGATGTGGTCAAAAAACTCATTTGCCTAATAATTCTGCACGCAGTGTATATATTCCTACTTCAGATATATATGATTGCATAATATGTGGGAAACGACTTTCTTTTCCGGCATAGAGTTCCGTCACAGGGGCTCTATACCAGAAAAGAACTGATCAGGCATATCCCCATGCATTTGAATGGAGAGTAATCCGTTCAGGATGCATCAGGATGTCTTCAGTTTAGTCATTTTGACTGATCAGGCAAAAGATAAAACCGTACACCATGCTACGGTTTTATCTCCGGCGAAACAAACTGAATACTTGCCTGAATGCCGGATCCGGCATTTTTCCCCATAGGAATGTATAAGTGCCGGATCCGGCATTCAAAATACCGGAATGCCGGATCCGTCCTGCGCAGACCGGTAAGAATGTGAAAAAAGGTACAAGACGCATCCGTCTGTCTGCATGACAAGCGGAGAGACGGATCTGTTCTTGCAATGCATTTGTGAGACGGATCCTCATCCGGATGCGTCTCACAAATGCTTTCAGTCACATCCAGATCGGCGGAACTGCTTGCCGGATCAGACTGCCGCAAGTGTGAAAGTAGCCTACTTCTGATGGTTTAGCCATAATATATTTACATATATTATAATATATTATATATTCTAAATATATAATAATATATGTAAATATATTATGGCTAAAAACTTATATATATGTTTAAATTAAATTTAGCCTCTATTTCTGAAAAGTTTCTGACGGGATTCGAACATTACAACCCAGAATGTTATCCACTACAACTATAGAGCTGCATGGCCAATTACAAAAAATAAATAAAAATATGAGACTTCTGCTGTAAAGGAATTATTACTACTAGTAACAGCAGAAGTCTAAAAAAAAAAATTTTTTTATTTTTTTTTGTAACTGGCCATGCAGCTGTATAGTGTAGTGGTTAACATTCTTGGCTGTAATGTAGAAGGTTGTGAGTTCAAATCCTGCCAGAAACTTTTCAGAAATAGAGGCTAAATTAGATTTAAATACACTGGGGTGTCCCCAAGCACTGACTCCATATATGGACATAGCTATATATATATGGAGTTAGAGCAGGGACCCCTAAGCCAAACTAGAGTCCCAACACCCTCCCCTCTTCAGAGCAGGGGGTGCCTGGTTTAATGCTCGGGTTCTCCCATTAACTTCCATTGTGCTCGGGTGTTCTGTAGAGCACCCGAGCATCAGGAAGTGTTCTACTCGAGCACACAATCACTTCTTGTCACGGCTGTATGTGAGCAACAAGAGCATGCACAGAAAATAGAGCTACTGACCGGACCCAAACTAGGGAGGATAAAGGGTGACCCCTGTCAGACCCTCAAAAGCTCTCCCTATGCTGCTAAGCCAATGCCCAGATCCAAATGGTGGAAGGAGGCATGCCCGCGTACCTAAGACTGATGACCACTGTAACCCCTACAATAGTGGAAGGGGCACGGCCACCGGTGCCCTGCTCAGTATATGGAGGGAACCGTGGTCGCCTCGGATCCAGTCAGAAAACACACAGATACACAGCAATGTCTGCACACTTAGCTGAAGGGCTGCAGCCGCAGTGAAGACGGATCCAAAGACAGGCTGGCAATATCCAGAGTACTTGCTGCAGCAGAACACAGGTCCAGTGAAAGGATAGCATACAAGGGAAGATACTCAAGCAAGAGCTACAACCCAAATGAGAAATATAATCCACACCTACAATAGGAGGAGGGGGAATATAAAGGCAGGGAAATGAAACGGAGGAGAAACAGCTGGGAGGAAGGAAACCGAAAACTCCTCCCAGCTCTAGTAGTGACATCATCACAGGGGTGGAGAAACAGAGCTGTGAGAACGTCCCAAAGCTCTGGTAGTGACAGTACCCCCCCCTCTACGGGTGGACTCCGGACACCCAAGACCCACCTTCTCAGGATGAGCCCTATGAAATGCCCTGATGAGGCGAGTGGCTTTAATGTCCGACACCGGAACCCACATCCTCTCCTCAGGACCATAACCCTTCCAATGAACGAGGTACTGGAGAGAACTGCGGACAATGCGAGGTTCTGGAAACCTCAAACTCCAGATTGCCATCAACCAAAATCGGAGGAGGAGGCAAAGAGGAGGGTACCGTGGGCTGGACATATGGTTTTAAGAGAGATCTGTGAAATACATTATGTATCTTCCAAACCCGTGGAAGATCAAGACGGAAGGCAACAGGATTGATGACTGACAAGATTTTATAAGGCCCAATAAACTTGGGACCCAATTTCCAGGAGGGAACCTTCAGTTTAATATTTCTTGTAGACAACCACACCAGATTACCCACACTCAGGTCCGGACCAGGCACACGTCTCTTATCAGCCACACGCTTATACTTCTCACTCATCTTTCTAAGATTACTCTGAATCTTTTGCCAAATGGTAGACAAAGACGAGGAAAATCTCTCCTCCTCAGGCAAACCAGAAAGAGCCCCTCCCGAGAATGTCCCAAACTGCGGATGGAACCCATATGCACCAAAGAATGGCGACTTATCAGAAGATTCCTGACGGCGGTTGTTCAGAGCAAACTCAGCAAGAGGGAGAAATGAACACCAATCCTCCTGGTTCTCTGCCACGAAAGAGCGCAAATATGTCTCCAGATTCTGATTGAGGCGCTCAGTCTGACCATTCGACTGCGGGTGAAAAGCAGAAGAGAAGGACAGCCGAACCCCCAGGGGAGAACAGAAAGCCTTCCAGAACCTGGACACAAACTGCGTGCCTCTATCGGAAACAATATCAGAGGGAATGCCATGCAATTTAACAATATGGTCGACAAAAGCTTGCACCAACGTTTTAGCATTGGGTAAACCAGGGAAAGGTACGAAATGAGCCATCTTGCTAAAACGGTCCACCACCACCAGGATCACCGACTTCCCTGAGGAACGAGGAAGATCCGTGATAAAGTCCATTGACAGGTGTGTCCAAGGACGGGAAGGCATGGGTAACGGGAGAAGGGAACCTGAAGGCCGTGAACGAGGGACCTTAGCGCGAGCGCACGTCTCACAAGCAGCCACAAAACCCTCCACCGACTTACGAAGAGCCGGCCACCAAAATCTCCGAGCAATGAGATCTACCGTGGCTCTACTCCCGGGGTGACCAGCAAGAACAGTATCATGATGCTCCTTGAGGAGTTTGTGACGTAGCTCAGGAGGCACAAACAACTTCCCAGAAGGACAACGGGCAGGTGCCTCAGTCTAGGCAGCCTGGACCTCGGCCTCCAAATCCGAATATAGAGCAGAAACAACTACCCCCTCCGCCAAAATGGGATACGGGTCCTCAGAGTTTCCTCCTCCCGGAAAACAGCGAGAGAGAGCATCAGCCTTCACATTTTTGATCCCAGGGCGGAATGTGACGACAAAATTGAATCTGGAGAAGAACAGAGACCATCTGGCCTGTCTCGGATTCATACGCCTGGCCGACTCCAAGTATGCCAGATTCTTATGGTCGGTAAAAACGGTGATAGGGTGCCTGGCCCCCTCCAACCAATGGCGCCATTCCTCGAAAGCCAACTTGATGGCCAACAACTCCCTATCTCCCACATCATAGTTTTTCTCTGCCCGGGAGAGTTTTTTAGAGAAAAAGGCACAGGGTCGCCATTTGGCAGGAGAAGGGCCCTGGGACAAAACCGCACCCACACCCACCTCGGAAGCATCCACCTCAACAATAAAAGGTAAGGAAACATCGGGATGCACCAAGACGGGAGCAGATGCAAAACTCTCTTTAATCTTAGAAAAAGCTGCAAGCGCCTCCTCCGACCAAGAGAAAAAATCCGCCCCCTTTTTTGTCATGTCAGTGAGGGGTTTGACCACAGAGGAATAATTCAAAATGAACTTTCTGTAATAGTTTGCAAAACCCAAAAAGCTCATCAATGCCTTCTGATTCTCAGGAAGCTCCCACTCAAGTACAGCACGGACCTTCTCCGGATCCATGCGAAAACCAGAAGCAGAGAGGAGAAAACCCAGAAATTGAATCTCTGATACCATAAAAACACATTTCTCCAGCTTGGCGTACAATTTATTTTCCCGCAGAATCTGCAGAACCTGAAAAAGGTGATCCTGATGGGTCTGAACATCAGGGGAAAAAATCTAAATATCATCAAGATACACCAATACAAATTTCCCCATTAAATGGTAGAAAATACTGTTAACAAAATGCTGAAAGACGGCCGGAGCATTCATCAGGCCGAAAGGCATAACGAGATTCTCGAAATGCCCGTTAGGGGTATTAAAGGCCGTTTTCCATTCATCCCCCTCTCTGACCCTGACCAGGTTGTACGCGCCTCTCAAATCCAATTTGGAAAAAACCTTGGCCCCAACAATTTGGTTGAAGAGGTCCGGGATCAGAGGAAGGGGATAGGGATCGCGAATCGTGATACGGTTCAGCTCCCTAAAATCTAGGCAAGGTCTCAGAGAGCCATCTTTTTTTTAACAAAAAAAAACCCAGCGGCAACAGGTGATTTTGAGGGACGAATATGCCCCTTATCGAGACTCTCGGAGATATAGGTTTGCATTGCGATTCTTTCCGGTTGTGAGAGATTATGACAGAACTGACTCCGGAGTGCAGCATCATTCCAACCTGAATCAGCTGCCCATCTCCGAAATTCAGAACAATAAAGCTCCGCAGACAGTTTGCTCTGGCATAAAAAACGTAAGTTAGATTCGGCCAGAGCAACACGATCCGGGTCATCATATATCTGCCCCAGGGCCACAAAAAATTCTTCCACGGATCGAAGGGAGGGATCCCCTGATGGCAGCGAAAAAAGCCCAAGTCTGAGCATTACCCCTGAGCAGGGAGATGACAATCCTCACCCTCTGCTCCTGATTACCAGAGGAATGTGGACACAAGCAAAAATGGAGTTTGCATGCCTCTCTGAAGCGAACAAAACTCTCACTGCCCCCGGAGAACGTTTCCGGAAGTGAGACCTTTGGCTCGCAACAGACTCCATGGGCCGGAGCAGAGCCCAATGCTTGAAGCTGAGTCATAGATTGACGGAGATCCGCTACCTCCAAAGAAAGACCCTGCATGCGGTCAACCAGGCCAGAAAGCGGATCCATGTCAAAAAAGACGGTTTTGGTGGATTATAATGTCACGGCTGTATGTGAGCAACAAGAGCATGCACAGAAAATAGAGCTACTGACCGGACCCAAACTAGGGAGGATAAAGGGTGACCCCTGTCAGACCCTCAAAAGCTCTCCCTATGCTGCTAAGCCCATGCCCGGATCCAAATGGTGGAAGGAGGCATGCCCGCGTACCTAAGACTGATGACCACTGTAACCCCTACAATAGTGGAAGGGGCACGGCCACCGGTGCCCTGCTCAGTATATGGAGGGAACCGTGGTCGCCTCGGATCCAGTCAGAAAACACACAGATACACAGCAATGTCTGCACACTTAGCTGAAGGGCTGCAGCCGCAGTGAAGACGGATCCAAAGACAGGCTGGCAATATCCGGAGTACTTGCTGCAGCAGAACACAGGTCCAGTGAAAGGATAGCATACAAGGGAAGATACTCAAGCAAGAGCTACAACCCAAATGAGAAATATAATCCACACCTACAATAGGAGGAGGGGGAATATAAAGGCAGGGAAATCAAACGGAGGAGAAACAGCTGGGAGGAAGGAAACAGAAAACTCCTCCCAGCTCTAGTAGTGACATCATCACAGGGGTGGAGAAACAGAGCTGTGAGAACGTCCCAAAGCTCTGGTAGTGACACTTCTGTGCTTGAACAACACTAATGTGTTTTCTACGGGCATTATATATTTTTTTTAAAACGTGCCTTAGCAGGTGTTTATGCTAGGAGTAACTAGATAAAATCTTAGGAGATTTATTACAGTCTCAGAAGAGCTCAAGTTTCAAATGCGTATCTTAGATTTTGCAAAACCAAATTCCTGTAATTATCTTACAACCCTGGGTTTTTCATGAAGACAGTGATTCAGTGTTTATTGTGCAAGACCTACTGAAAATATTTTTGGTTGGGAACAAAATGAGAAAAACGGATAAATGGAATGTATTTATGATTTGAGAGGACATCAGATGATCCTTGAGGACATCAGATAACCATAACCGTGTCACATTTTCTACTATGGGGTGCACACATACTACAATTATGATGTAGTCCCATCAACAGTGAGTAGAAACAATATTAGAATTTAATCGTTTTTCCGCACCCAAACCCAGTTTGAAATATCTTCAGAACTTCAGACCAATACTTGGGAACAAAGGATGTGGATGTAGGTGATAATTCTGTATCTCCACACTGATGTGGAGATGCAATGTTATTATTCACAGTAGATGTATATGCAGGTAGTATACATTAATTTACATAACCAGTCTCCTGGTACCACTTCTTGGTCTGTACAGATCACTTTTCAGCAGTCATCTTATTATCATCACAGGCAGGTTTACAATTAAAGATATTACCTATATATCGCTTATATATATATATAACACAGAATGCACCATTCACAATAGCTCAGGCATGATGGCTTCCCCTATAATCATGTTCAAGAAATAGAATACAAATTCTACAACCAGAAAATAAAAACAGAAAAAAAAATGATATGTGTTGCTATCTGGTTTTAACTAGCAGATAAAATTATAGGTGACACATTTCCTTTAACTATGAAGTAAATGGCACATTATTGGCAATCCTTAGTGGAAATGAGGCAACACTAGCCTTTAATCACTAAACGTCTACATACCTTATAATGGTGCATAAAGATGACAAATTAACTTTACATCTGGTACACAATTTATTTATTTTTTTAAACTCTTTGCCTAAGGGGTGAACACATGTAATATGTCTTATTAGTGGCCTAGCCCATAGATGTGACTAAGGTTTGAGCTGATCAACTGTTGAGGATATATAACAGAATGCAGAAAGAAATACATATATAACCTGCATCTATGATTTTATGGTGCTCAGGTCCTTAGTATGGCCACTGATGGAGGGGCTCGTGACCAGACCTGTACATTGATTAATACTGCACACAGACTGGGGAACTAGCACGTGCACTTTTCATGTGTGAATTTAATGAATGGAGGCCGCTGCTGGATGGGTGCTCCACCATGCTGCACATATATGAGTAGGGGTGCATTTGGGACTTAAAGTGGCATTGAAAAAAAAAACTAAAATTGGGTGGTTACAAGTGACAGCAGGCGGGGCAACACAAGTGGGTGGGGGCAGCAATACCATGGTGCAAAAAACTAAATACAGTCCCAGCAGAACCAAATACCACAGTGCAGCACAAAATTCAGCCCCAGAAGCTGTCATATTCTTTCTCCTTCTACAGATGCCTCCTTAAAATATGGAGCAGGAGACTTAGGAGATGAGATGTGGGCCACAGCAACAAGCCAGCTCTGCCTTCAGCATACTGCCTGGACTTCCCCTAGTAATAACCCTTATAGTGCCCAAGTAATATGCTCCCCAAGTAGTCAAGGAAAGAAGAAATAAATAAAATACCTGAGTGCTGTTCCAAGCCTCTGTCACAGCATGTGGTCTGAGACACCTATGTCGCTGCTTCATATATAGAGATGGCCTTGCGGTTCAGCACATGGACACACCCCCAACCCTATAACAGTACCCGATCTGGCAGCCATTTTACTTTTTGTGTTTTGCCAGTGTAGGGAGAGGTTGCATTTTGGAGCAGGGACGGGCTGTTAGGAACTTAGGGACACCAAATGCTAGCTAATAGGTCCACAAAAGTCCTTTTAAGGACTGGTAATGTTGTCCTATTGATAGGTGTAATACACAGAGGGGTGTGATATACTTATAATATACTTTCTAACATAGAAAGTATATTATAGTGCATTTGTATGCTTCCAGAAAATACTGATTGAGGGCTGCGATCTATCATCTTCCACAAAAAAGAGGTTTTCCATATACCTGCGTCCACAAAGTACAGATTGCGGGTTTTGATATACCTGCTTCAACTAACAACTGATTGAGGCCTGCCATATATCAGCTTCCACAAAATAGTGATTGAGGTTTTCCATATACCTGCATCCACAAAATTACTGCTTGAGGGTGATATACCTGCTTCAACTAACAACAGTTTTAGGCCTGCCATATATCAGCTTCCACAAAATAGTGATTGAGGTTTTCCATATACCTGCATCCACAAAATTACTGCTTGAGGGTGATATACCAGCTTCAACTAACAACTGTTTGAGGCCTTCCATATATCAGCTTCAACAAAATAATGATTAAGGTTTTTCATATACCTGCGTCCACAAAATTACTGCTTGAGGGTGATATACCTGCTTCAAGTAACAACTGATTGAGGCCTGCCATATATCAGCTTCCACAAAATAGTGATTGAGGTTTTCCATATACCAGCGTCCACAAAATTACTGCTTGAGGGTGATATATCTGCTTCAACTAACAACTGATTGAGGCCTGCCATATATCAGCTTCCACAAATACTGCTCTTCTCTAGGGACTTTGGCACAGGGTCATTTTGAAAATGACAGGCAGAGGAAGAGGCAGGCCATTCCGCAGGGGTGGTAGATGTCGGGCATGTGCACCAGGCCGAAGTCTAAGTGGGAATTTGGAGATGGTGCGTGCAATTACGTCAGAGGACGCACCAGAGTTAGTTGAGTGGCTCACTCAGCCTTCCGCTTCAGCACCCTCCTCATCCTCTGTATCTGCACCCTCTTCACTCTCTGCTGTGTGCACCCCCAAAGACACCACCACCACCACCATAGCTACTCCACTTGAGTCAGAGGAATTATTTTCCCATCCATTCCCAGACCTTACCAATGCGCAGCCATTCTTGGCATTGGATGACGAAGAGGAGGTAGCAACGGCCTCCACCCAGCGGTCTGACATCAGTACTCAGATCAGCACAAGGAGGGTGGTCCCCGCTGTTGCTGCCTACTCCGAGATCTCTAATGGCAGTGTTGGTGAAGGGGACGATGATGACATGTCAATGGACGTCATGTGGGTGCCAACAAAAGAGGAAGAGGAGGGGAGTTCCGAGGGAGAGACGGAAGAAGCAGAGAAGGAGGAGAAGGAGGAGAAGCAGGCAGAACACGCAGTGCACAGGAGGCAAAAAGCAGACTGCAAATGTATCTGGAGCGAGCCATCCACCATGCACGGTCAAATCTGGCGCTCCCAGGATGCCAGCACATGGCTCTGCAGTGTGGGCTTTTTTTAACGTGTCAGCTGCTGACAATAGTGTTGCCATCTGCAGCCTGTGCTGTCAACTCATAAGTCGCGGTAAGCCCAACACTCAACTAGGGACAACCGCCCTAAGAAGGCACCTGGCCTCCCATCACCGAGCCCAGTGGGAGAAACGACGTCAGAACCCACAAAGTCACACTCCCGGCGCTCCACGTCCTGCCTCTTCTCTTTCTCCTCTCTCCTCCCATTTGTCCTCCACTCCACCTTCCACTGTCCAGTAGTCGTGTTCATCTTGCACAAGGCAGGCCTAAATGTTCGAGCAAAAAAAATGATGACGCCGGATAATCCTCTTGTCCAATGGCTGACCACTGGCTTGTCGGAACTGCTAGCCCCCCAACTACTGCCATATAAATTGGTGGACTCGGAGGCCTTTAAAAAATTTTTGGCCATTGGCACACCGCAATGGAAGGTCCCCATAAGGAAATATTTCTCCCAGAGGGGCATCCCGAAGCTCTATGGCCACGTTCACACAGTGTCAGTGCCAAGATACATCTAACCACAGACACGTGGTCTAGCAAACACAGGTAGGGAAGGTACATAACTTTTACTGCCCACTAGGTGAACCTTCTGACGGCCGTCAAGCATGTAACCCGTGGCACCCATGTGAATTTGGTGTTATCGCCATGGATTGCATGCAGGCCTGCCTCTTCTTCTCCTCTTCCTCCTACTCCATCCTCCATCTCCTCCTCGGCTGACTCCTCCTTTTCCACTGCTACCGCCTCTTCCGCTGCACCCCCCAAGCTCCCCAGAACCTATTCGATGTGCCAGGTGAGACGTTGCCATGTTGTGCTGTGGCTATTGTGCCTAGAAGCCAAGAGCCACACCGGTCCTGCACTGCTTTCAGCTCTGTGATCACAGGCCAATCAGTGGCTAACCCTGCTAAATTTGACAGTTGGTAAAGTGGTGTGCGACAATTGTGCCAATCTGCTGAGCGTGCTGAAACAGGGCAAAATGACACACGTGCCGTGCATGGCACACGTCCTGAACTTAGTTGTGCAGCGATTCGTTGCCAAATACCCCGGGGTCCAGGACGTCTTGCGGCCATGGCTCGCCTTGCTGACATTCAGCGGCGACACCACTTGCCCATCAGACGTCTGATTTGTGACTGCCCAACGCGCTGGAACTCCACCTTGTACTTGCTTGATAGGCTTCTCCAGCAGAAACGTGCCGTTAACGACTACCTGTACGAACTCTGTGGCAGGACAGGTTCTGGGGAGCTTGGCTTCTTTTCACCACGCCAGTGGCTGCTCATGCGCGATGCATGCAGACTGCTGCGGCCATTTGATCAGTTCACCAAACTGGTCAGTCGCAGCCAGGGCGCCATTAGTGACATCGTACCTTACGCCTTTTTTCTGGAGCGTGCATTGCGTTGTGTCATTGATCAAGCTGTCGAGGAGCAAGAGCTAAAAGATGAGGAAATCGCAATGCTGAATGAATTCCCAGGGGGGGCTACTCCATCTGAGACAAGTCAGCAGGAGTCTGAAGAGGAGTCAGAGGAGGATGGCAGCAGGGGGTATCGTGACCAATAAGAGCACTCGCCTAGCTCACGGCATGGATCTCGGAGGAATTCAACACCTGTGATGACCACGTGTAATTTAATTTCCTTATGCCAGTCCACACATATTCGCCACCACCCAGAACAAAGAATGGTCCTTGCCTTATGTATATACAGCAGCATAAAAGGCCTTTTATGTCAGGTGAATGCCTAATTTTTGGGGCCTGTACTGGCGGACAGTTAAATTTTTATCCTGTGACCGCCTAATGTACCTCCAGCCACAGAATCCAAAGTTCTTTGCTGTCAGGTGAATGCCTATTGCCTCATTTCTGGGGCCTATACTTGCTGACAGTTACATTTTTATACTGTGACCACCTAATGTACCTCCAGCCACAGAATCCAAAGTTCTTTGCTGTCAGGTGAATGCCTATTGGTTTTTTTTGGGGCCCCTACTGGCCGACAGTTACATTTTTATCCTGTGACCGCCTAATTTACCTCCAGCCACAGAATCCAAAATTCTCTGCTGTCAGGTGAATGCCTATTGGCTATTTTTTGGGGCCTATACTGGCCGACAGTTAAATTTTTATCCTGTGACCGCCTAATGTACCTCCAGCCACAGAATCCAGAATTCTTTGCTGTCAGATGAATGCCTATTGGCTAATTTTTGGGGCCTTTTCTGGCCGACAGTTACATTCTTTATCTCAAGCCAAATAATCACACCCCGTCTCACTCCTCTGCCTCTCATTATGGTGGCGTATGAACCGCATTTACCATAAGGACCTTCTAATGTCACAGGGTCATGTGACTGGGCCCCCCACCCTGTACTGTGCCCCTCACCCCGTACTTTGCCCTTTTATACCCTGCATTGTGCTCTCTTACCACACCCTGTGCAGTGCGCCTGGTCATTCCTTGTACTGTGCCCTCTTATACCCTTTTATCCCCTCACGGTATGGCGGTGTTATCCTGTCACTGTACAGAGGTGTTATCTGGTCAATGTATGGTGGTGGTATCCAATAACTGGATTGCCATAACTCTATCCCTTTCCCTGCCCACGCCATCCTTTTTTAGACCTGGCATATGCGGGAAAAATATGCAGATTGCGGTGCTAAGGACCTTTGCGCCACAATCTGTGTCAGAAATACGCCTAACATAGATGTATTTCTATATAATAAATGACCACCTAATTGTATTATTATTCGGCGGTAGGACTAATATCTTTACATTATATAGATTCTAATGTATTATACTGTGCCCTGTATTTCCCAGTAGAAAATGATCCTTGGGAAACACAGTCCTCATCCCTGACCACCAGGACCAGGTAGCGCTCTGTCAGTACATGGCAGCCTCCCCTCTCCACCACGCTGCTCCGCTGTGTACTGGTGCCTATTCTGACACTAGGGCTGGGTTCACATCCTATTTTTGCATCCATTTAATGCATACCAAAAATGTATGTGTTAACAGATGCCTCAGACTGATGCAGTACAGTGGCGTCTGTTCACGATACAGTTCCATGGTATAAAAAAAATTTACGTTAACGTATGTATTTTTTTTAATGGACTCTGCAGGATACAAAAACGTGGAGTGCTGCACATTTGTATACATCAAACCGATGGGAAATAAAAAATTTCTAGGCTCCAGCAGGGCACATTTTTGAGAGTTTCCCTTTAAGACGCATAAAAATGGCCCCTGATTAAAAAACATATTTTTTGTGTGAATTTTTGCCAATGATCCCCCTCTGGTATATCATTGTCCATGTTGTGGGACTATTTGTGCACTTCTAGTAAGTATTTTGTGGCTGCAAAGGTTTTTCAGGTTTGCATTAAAGTTAATGGGGCCTGCCGCGAACCGCGGTTTGCAAACATTTGATCACGAACGCGTTTGTGAAACGTCCCGGCCGATATTCATCTATCACTGTTCATATAGTAGTCTGTGGCCTGTGGGGGTTAAAAGTCAGGCATTGAGCTGTGGGCTCCGATGCTCTAATGCAATATTCAACTGTGTCACCATCCTGAGGACCATCCAATTGAATTCAGGAGGGCATCTATGGTCACCAGCCAGGTTATTCCAGTGTTTATTACCACAGAGAGCACCAGATCATTATGAAACCAACCAGCAACAGTGAGGACGGCTTGGGAAGCCCCTTGGGCATTGGTCCACCAGAAAATTTACCTGTAGTGTTTATGACCAGTACACCACTGTATATCAGTAATACTAATCTAATTCATATACATCACTGCATAATCTATAATTTCTACAATCCTATTTGGTCTACTCAAAACATTCAAAAGTCCTGAACTAACTATCTATTCCCTCCTCTTTGTCTTCATCTTCTACTTTCCTTAGCAATACTCTGAGAGTGAGTATATAGCTGTATAAAGAAAAAGATACTACACGGCCAACTTATAATGTAATAGATCTAATTTCTAGGTTAACCCTCACCAGATTGACCTTTGTCATAAAAGAATAAAACTACATATCTTCTTTACTTCCGCTATTTGTTTAAATAGATATTACAACAATATGATTTTGAGGCATGTAAGATCACACGAGTGGTGGTTTAGAACCTAACCATTGTTGTTGAGTGGGTCCTCTAGTCACTCACCTTTCTATTATAACCAAGAGGTGTTATGGAGACCAACAAGTCCTCTCTTGGCCGATTTTAGGGTTTATGAAAAGCCTATAATATATAGCTTTATATCTGACACATCATGAAATGTTTCTCCTGCAGACTGATAAGTCATATCAAAATGGGAGAGGCTTCTCTGAAAATCTGCTCTATTTTCAGTGCCAGACAATGAGGTGATTTAGAATAGAGTCAGGATGCCAGGAGATTTCATGACCTTATGTTAGACCTAGATGCACTGCATCGCTGTCAATAGCACTTCGTAGAAAGGTCTGGTTGTAGGGTCTGCTGAAAAGCATGTGCTCATAATTGCCCTGGGTGTGTACAAACAGTCAGATAGAATCAATACTTCTTCTATTGGGGAGGAGGGAACAGGCTTAAAGGCCAAATACAGAGTTCCCTGTTGAGCTGAAAAATCCATGAACATCAACAGTGCAGGCATCCTTGTGTATAAAGAGTTGAATAATGTATGTTCTGTTCTCAGATATTTAGTGATTGTTTATCCAGAACGACCTCAATGTCATGTTGCCTCTTCTACATGAATAACATCACTATATTTTCCTTTTCTGCATTATTTGCCTACAAAACTGTATACATATTCTAGGAAATATTGTACTGTACAGTTGGATGAAACTAAAGAAATTGTCTAAGTTCAATTCTTTTATGGGCAAACCACAGGGAGGCTGTTAAAATAATAAAAAGTCACTTTCCAAATACCCCTCCGATCCAGCTCTGCCAGGCTTGAGACATAGCATAATGTTTTCGCTGCAGCAGTGACATTCTGTAGACTGCAGTTGGGTAAAAGTACAATAACAACTTTATCAGTAAGACAAACTATTAGGTCCAGCTTCACTTAGCTGAAGGTTTCTCAACTCCAGGTCACATAAAGTCACACAACTGACATCCCTTGACTGATGGGAAATGAATTCCGTTCTAAACTGTATACTAGCCTCAAACCACGTGAGTGATAAGACATCAAAGCACATCATCACCCTCATGTTGGTCACTGAAGCTGACATGTTTCCCTCTTCTGTTAATTATGGTGGCTGGGGCTGACATTCCTCCCAGTGCCACACTAAGTAGGAGGGTACAATACCCCATCTAATCTTAACTACACTACTAGAGGGCCCACGCTCCTCTCCCTCCCACACAAAGGAAATGCAGGCTACCATTGTTTCCATCTGAACACGCCACAACGGCTTCCAATCCATATACAGGTTACAAAAAACATGAATCTTATTAAACATATAAGTCCCACAACATCCAAGTGCCACATTCAAAGAGGACCTGTCACCAAAAAATGTGATGCAATCTGACAGCATTTTTGTGGGAAATGATTCAGTAAAATCTGTAATTTATACATTTATATCTTTGCTTTTTCTACCTTCTGTCAACAGCATCGGTACAGGAGGGAGTTGTTATCAGTGATTAATAGCATTGTGTGTATAAGGGGTGTGTTAGACACCCCGATGCCGCAGACAATTGTCGGGAGGGAAGTGTTCCCTCCCGGCAATCGTCAGATAGCTAGCGGAGAACACCATGCAGCATTGTCCTCTGTGGCATGGGGAGGACCGATTGCTATGCCATTACTTGTCCCCATGCAGGGCAGTGGTGTGCTGGCAGCAGATTGCCCTGTGTAATAGCATGCTTAAAAATCACAATTGCCCAATGAACAAACATTTTCTGGTTCATCGGGCATTTGGAGGCAGTAGTAGACTGCCACATGATCGCTAACGAGTGTTCAGAGGAATGCTTATTAGCGATCATCTGCCAGAAAATCTGACAGTTTTATACATCCTTAAGTGTGCATAGGAGATAGCTGTCACTCACTGGTAACACCTCCTTCCTGTACCGATAGCACTTCACAGGGCTGGAGATGTAAATGTAAAAATTACAGTTTTACAGAATATATTCCCACAAAAAATATATGTCAATCTGCTCAGCTTTTCCTTCTCTATAAGGCTACTTTCACACTAGCGTTCGGAGCGGGTCCGTCTGATGTTTCATCAGACGGATCCGCTCCGATAATGCAGACGTTTGCATCCGTTCAGAACGGATCCGTCTGCATTATAACTTAGAAAATTTTCTAAGTCAGAAAGTAGCCTGAGCGGATCCGTTCAGACTTTACATTGAAAGTCAATGGGGAACGGATCCGCTTGAAGATTGAGCCATATAGTGTCATCTTCAAGCGGATCCGTCCCCATTGACTTCCATTATAAGTCTGGACGGATCCGCACGCCTCCGCACGGCCAGGCGGACACCCGAACGCTGCAAGCAGCGTTCAGGTGTCCGCTCACTGAGCGGAGCGGAGGCTGAACGCTGGCAGGCGGATGCATTCTGAGCGGAGCATTATGGAACTCTCGTTCCATTTGCAAAAAACTTTCCTACATCCACAACCTCTTCATTTCCCAGAAACTTACCTTCCTTGGCCTCACAGAAACATGTCTGACACCCACTGACACAGCCTCCCATGCGGCACTATCCTATGGGAAACTTCAGTTTACACTCCCCGCCCGGACAGACATGGTGGTGGTTTCGGCCTCCTCCTATCAGGTAACTGCTCCTTCAACCCATCTCTTCCCTTTCACAACCTCCCCTTTTTCAAAATACACTCTGTCCGCATCTTCTCACCCTCCAACATCCAATTACCCGTCCTCTACCATCCACCAGGCTTATTACTGTCTTTTTCGACCATTTCTATACCTGGCTTCTACATTTACTCTCTGCAGACATCCCTACCATTATTACTGCCTCCAAACTCCGATCTCTTACTGCCTCCTTTGGACTCCTACAATGGTCCTCCACAGCTACCCACAGAGATGGACATAAGCTAGACCTTGTCTTCACCCGCCTCTGCTCCCTATCTAATTTCTCAATCTCCCCTCTGACACAAACCCTCTCTTCCCTCGGCATCAAAGACCTCGCCCTCTCCTGAATCTCCTTGTACCTCACTAACAGACCTTTCAGTGTTTCCCATTCATCTGTAGTACCCCAGAGTAGGCACTACCATTCTTACACTTAGCTACTGTCTCTAATGGCTAGCAAATAATGTAATCTGTGGATTTGAATCCAGGTCCTTTTATATTGTGCCTTAATAATATTGCTATGCAACTTATGTATTGTTTTTCATGCACTGTGCCTGGCTGTCAAGCAGATGGCAGTGTATCTGGCAGAGAGAGATCTTTAGTTAGAATGGAACTTACCATTCCTTTCTCCCCCCTTTTGGGCAGAAGTTAGCTTGTCCTGCTTCCTACCAAGGGATGTGTTGAGGGAACCAATAGTGGAGTTGAGAGTTGGAAGGAGAAGAGACATGGCACAGTGAGGGGAGCTCCCCCATCCTGCAGTAGGAGTCTTCCATGAGAAGCAGCTCATAGAGCACCACGACTCCTTGCAGTTTATAGATTGGGTATTACGAGGAAGTCAACGGCCAAAGGCACTCCACTCAAAGGTACC
Source organism: Bufo bufo (assembly GCF_905171765.1). Lineage (NCBI taxonomy): Eukaryota > Metazoa > Chordata > Amphibia > Anura > Bufonidae > Bufo > Bufo bufo. The sequence continues at coordinate 320,537,865 of NC_053394.1, forward strand.
AGAACTGCTAGAAAGTCCAGATACCAGACTGAAGCCAGAGTTTAGTACAGCAGAGAAAGGCAAAGCAAACTGTTCAGGTTCACCTGCCAGTACACCCCAAAAACTGCTGGAGCCAGAGAAAGATCAAATATTATCTGGATGCAAGTTTATTCAAGTAAAACTGGACTCCTCCAGCTCCAGCTCCTTTGAATGCTATGGAGCCTAACCTTGGGGAGTGACAGTATCCAGGTAGGAGCACCGTGACACAAACTATTAAGGCTGCATCACCACTTGGCATTCCTAAACACTGGGAAGCAATTGGCCCCTGGGGAGCAGCCCATTGCACATCCACCACCTCCTCATAAATCCCCTTCTCTGTTGGTGCCCCTCAAGGCTCTGTCCTGGGTCCCCTACTTTTCTCCACTGATACATTCAGACTGGGACAGCTCATAGAGTCCCATGGCTTCCAATACCACATCTATGCTGACGACACTCAAATCTACCTCTCTGGCCCAAATGTCACTTCCCTGCTATCCAGAATCCCAGAATGTCTGCCAGCTATATCTTTATTCTTCTTCACCTTCCTAAAACTCAATGTGGAGAAAACGGAATTCATTGTTTTTCCCCCATGTCACTCAGCCCCCCTACCTGACCTATCCATTACAGTTAATAGCACAACACTTTCTCCAGTCTCACAGGTCCACTGCATGGGGGTAACATTTGATTCTGCCCTTTCCTTTAAGTCACACATCCAAACTCTCACCTCTACCTGCCGTTTTCAACTTAAGAACATCTCTCGTATTCGCTCCTTCCTCACTCCTGAGTCAACTAAAATCTAGTGCATGCCCTCACCCCGTCTGGACTACTGGAACATTCTCCTCCGTAGCCTCCTATCTAGCACTCTCGCTCCCCTTCAATCTATTCTCAACTCTGCTGGCCGGTTAATCCACCTGTCCCCTCGTTTCTCCTCTGCCTCCTCCTCTGCCAATCTCTTCACTGGCTCCCTATTGCCCAGTGAATTCAGTTAAAAATACTACAACTACTGTACATATAAGGCTGTCCACAACCAGTCCCCTCCTTACATCTCTGACCTGCTTTCTTGATACATCCCCACTCTTAATCTCCAATTCTCACGGGACCTACTTCTATGTTCTCCTCTAATCTGTTCTTCACACAATCGACTGCAAGATTTCTCATGTGCATCTCCCATACTATGGAACTCATTACCCCAGCACATCAGAATCTCCCCCAATATCCAAACCTTTAAAAGTAACCTGAAAACCCACTCTTCAGGAAAGCCTACCACCTGCATGTTGCCATTAGTGATGAGCGGCAGGATCAATATTCAAATTCGCGATATTTTACGAATATTTGGAAGAATATTTGTCATATATTTGTGAATTCGAGATTATTTTCTTGATCGCAAAAAATCGGCAATGTAATATTCGCGTAATGCGCGCGAAATACAGGCGTGGGTCACTATAGCTACATTTTTCAAGCTGCTAGAAGTTTCCTGAGACTGGAGAAAATGGTTGGCATGGCAGAACATTACAATAGCTTTATATACAGATAGAGTGCTCCAATATATTCGCGATTGCGAAATGGGCACTAATGATGCGAATATTTTGGCGCAATACGTGCAACTTCCCATTCTGACTACTTATTAGTGATTGGTGCAATTAGTGGTTGGGAACTTGTGACATCACAGCACTATGTATGTATGTAGCATACATACATACATACATACATACAGCACTATGTATGTAGCATGTATCCTATCAGCTACACTATATCACTATCTAACCTACAATGACTATCTCCCACTAACTATCTGTATTATATACAGTACAGACCAAAAGTTTGGACACATCTTCTCATTCAAAGAGTTTTCTTTATTTTCATGACTATGAAGGCATCAAAACTATGAATTAACACATGTGGAATTATATACATAACAAACAAGTGTGAAACAACTGAAAATATGTCATATTCTAGGTTCTTCAAAGTAGCCACCTTTTGCTTTGATTACTGCTTTGCACACTCTTGGCATTCTCTTGATGAGCTTCAAGAGGTAGTCCCCTGAAATGGTCTTCCAACAGTCTTGAAGGAGTTCCCAGAGATGCTTAGCACTTGTTGGCCCTTTTGCCTTCACTCTGCGGTCCAGCTCACCCCAAACCATCTCGATTGGATTCAGGTCCGGTGACTGTGGAGGCCAGGTCATCTGGTGCAGCACCCCATCACTCTCCTTCATGGTCAAATAGCCCTTACTTTTAAAGTTTTCCCATTTTTTCGGCTGACTGACTGACCTTCATTTCTTAAAGTAATGATGGCCACTTGTTTTTCTTTACTTAGCTGCTTTTTTCTTGCCATAATACAAATTCTAACAGTCTATTCAGTAGGGCTATCAGCTGTGTATCCACCTGACTTCTCCTCGACGTAACTGATGGTCCCAACCCCATTTATAAGGCAAGAAATCCCACTTATTAAACCTGACAGAGCACACCTGTGAAGTGAAAACCATTTCAGGGGACTACCTCTTGAAGCTCATCAAGAGAATGCCAACAGTGTGCAAAGCAGTAATCAAAGCAAAAGGTGGTTACTTTGAAGAACCTAGAATATGACATATTTTCAGTTGTTTCACACTTGTTTGTTATGTATATAATTCCACATGTGTTAATTCATAGTTTTGATGCCTTCAGTGTGAATCTACAATTTTCATAGTTATGAAAATAAAGAAAACTCTTTGAATGAGAAGGTGTGTCCAAACTTTTGGTCTGTACTGTATATATATATATACACCCTGTACAGAATTATTAGGCAAATGAGTATTTTGACCACATCATCCTCTTTATGCATGTTGTCTTACTCCAAGCTGAATAGGCTCGAAAGCCTACTACCAATTAAGCATATTAGGTGATGTGCATCTCTGTAATGAGAAGGGGTGTGGTCTAATGACATCAACACCCTATATCAGGTGTGCATAATTATTAGGCAACTTCCTTTCCTTTGGCAAAATGGGTCAAAAGAAGGACTTGACAGGCTCAGAAAAGTCAAAAATAGTGAGATATCTTGCAGAGGGATGCAGCACTCTTAAAATTGCAAAGCTTCTGAAGCGTGATCATCGAACAATCAAGCGTTTCATTCAAAATAGTCAACAGGGTCGCAAGAAGCGTGTGGAAAAACCAAGGCGCAAAATAACTGCCCATGAACTGAGAAAAGTCAAGCGTGCAGCTGCCAAGATGCCACTTGCCACCAGTTTGGCCATATTTCAGAGCTGCAACATCACTGGAGTGCCCAAAAGCACAAGGTGTGCAATACTCAGAGACATGGCCAAGGTAAGAAAGGCTGAAAGACGACCACCACTGAACAAGACACACAAGCTGAAACGTCAAGACTGGGCCAAGAAATATCTCAAGACTGATTCTTCTAAGGTTTTATGGACTGATGAAATGAGAGTGAGTCTTGATGGGCCAGATGGATGGGCCCGTGGCTGGATTGGTAAAGGGCAGAGAGCTCCAGTCCGACTCAGACGCCAGCAAGGTGGAGGTGGAGTACTGGTTTGGGCTGGTATCATCAAAGATGAGCTTGTGGGGCCTTTTCGGGTTGAGGATGGAGTCAAGCTCAACTCCCAGTCCTACTGCCAGTTTCTGGAAGACACCTTCTTCAAGCAGTGGTACAGGAAGAAGTCTGCATCCTTCAAGAAAAACATGATTTTCATGCAGGACAATGCTCCATCACACGCGTCCAAGTACTCCACAGCGTGGCTGGCAAGAAAGGGTATAAAAGAAGAAAATCTAATGACATGGCCTCCTTGTTCACCTGATCTGAACCCCATTGAGAACCTGTGGTCCATCATCAAATGTGAGATTTACAAGGAGGGAAAACAGTACACCTCTCTGAACAGTGTCTGGGAGGCTGTGGTTGCTGCTGCACGCAATGTTGATGGTGAACAGATCAAAACACTGACAGAATCCATGGATGGCAGGCTTTTGAGTGTCCTTGCAAAGAAAGGTGGCTATATTGGTCACTGATTTGTTTTTGTTTTGTTTTTGAATGTCAGAAATGTAGATTTGTGAATGTTGAGATGTTATATTGGTTTCACTGGTAAAAATAAATAATTGAAATGGGTATATATTTGTTTTTTGTTAAGTTGCCTAATAATTATGCACAGTAATAGTCACCTGCACACACAGATATCCCCCTAAAATAGCTAAAACTAAAAACAAACTAAAAACTACTTCAGCTATATTCAGCTTTGATATTAATGAGTTTTTTGGGTTCATTGAGAACATGGTTGTTGTTCAATAATAAAATTAATCCTCAAAAATACAACTTGCCTAATAATTCTGCACTCCCTGTATATATATATATAATCTAACTAACTAACTAACTAACTAACTAACTAATATAATGACATAGGAAAGCAGAGAGCACAGCAATAACACTGGTGTCTATTTCAGATCTGCAAAATACTGCATACAAGGGCTGCTGGGGAGGTTCTTGTATAGTAAAGGGTAGGCAACTTTCCTATTGGTTGCTAGGGATGTTGCTAAGCTCAGACAAAGACATTGCAGCCTTCTCATTGGCCCACAAGCAAGAAGGGAGGTTACTGATGAAAAAAAATCTAGAATATTCAAAATTATTCATATATATCACTATATTCTAAATATTAGCGAATCCTCGAAGTGCCGATATTTGCAATTAATATTCTCTATTCGAATATTCGCGCCCAACACTAGTTGCGATCACACAGCCAAATGAGCAGTATTTACCCTCACCTACTGTGCTCTTCCCCCTTCACTTGTAGATTGTAAGCTCTTACAGGCAGGGTCCTCTCCCCTTCTGTACCAGTTTGTTAATAGTTTCTTGTTTATTGCATATTTATATTATGTATTTGTAACCTCCTCTTGATTGCACAGCGCCATGGAATTATTAGCGCTTTCAAATTTATAATAATAATTAGTGTTGATCGAGCACCAAAGTGCTCGGGTGCTCGGGCTGAACACCTCGGGATGCTCCGAGCACTCTAGCACAATGAAAGTCAATGTGAGAACCCAAGCATTAAACCAGGCAAAACCTGCTCTGAAGAGGGGAGGGTGTCTGGTTCATAGAAAAAGGTCAGAAATTGATGGAAACACCAGCGAAATGGTCCAGGAACGGCATGGAGAGGATGTCTGAATGCATCTCAGGTTGCTGCTGGGAACGATGTTGTCAAAGTAGTAAGTCACTTTTACAGACTGACACTAATACGCACAAGACCGAAGATAAAATCAATTTCAGAGGAAAAATGTATACTTACTTAAAAATTGCAAGAAAGAGCACTCCGATACAACCTGTATATCACATAATGGAGGGCCTCATTCACATTGAGGTACAATTGTTCAGGTAGTGGGACTCCTACACTCATAAAGCCTATGCACTAAGTGAAAGGGCTTCCAAAAATTACAAGAAACTGGCACTCCAATACACCCTTTATTACACATAAAGGAGGGCATCATACACCCTTGAAAAGCTGGTGAGCTGACCCTCTAAAAAATTATATGCGAAGGCCTGCAGGTGAGCTGACGCTTTAAAAGATTTTAGGTGTGGGGCTGTTAATGAGCTGACCCTGTAAAACATTATATGCGAGGGCCTGCCCGTGGGCTGACCCTCTTAAAGATTGTAGGTGAGGGCCTGCAGGTGAGCTGACCCTGTAAAACATTATATGCGAGGGCCTGCCCGTGAGCTGACCCTCTTAAAGATTGTAGGTGAGGGCCTGCAGGTGAGCTGACCCTCTAAAAAATTATATGCGAGGGCCTGCAGGTGAGCTGACCCTGTAAAAGATTATAGGCGAGGGCCTGCTGGTGAGGTGACCCTCTAAAAATTTATATGCAAATGCTTGCAGGTGAGCTGACCCTGTAAAACATTATATTCGAGGGCATATATGCGAGGGCATTATATGCAACGAATAAGCATGTTGATATGATGGAAGAGGAGAAGGAGGATGAGAAAAGGAAGAATCAACCATATACTCTTGTTTGTGGTGGAAGGGGTGCATGGGAATACAGTGTAATCAGTACATTATAAACAACCCATTTAAAGTGCCTTTATGTTCATCAGCTTTCCTCTGATGGAGTCGAGAAGTCATGGTCAATCCAGGCCTTGCTCATTTTTATAAGTCAACCTGTCAGCATTTTCAGTTGACAGGCGGATATGCTTATCTGCTATAATGCCACCAGCAACACTAAATACCCGCTCAGACAAAACGCTGGCGGCAGGCCAACACCTCCAAGGCGTAGAGCGTCAGTTCATGCCACGTGTCCAGCTTGGAAACCCAGTAGTTGTAAGGCATTGAGGGATCATTGCAGGCGGGGTGTCATGAAACTGTCCCAGGCTTTGAAAAGTGTTGCCCTGCCTCTGTTGGAACTGCTGTGCGTTCCCCTTGTCTCCCCTCCTCTGTTGCCCAAGGAATTACGGACTCTGCCGCCAGTGTTGTCAGCTGAAAATTTTTGGCCCAATTTTTCCTCCTCCTCTTCATTGTCCAATTCGCGCTGAGAGGACGAACTGAGGGTGGTCTGGCTATCACCTTGTGTAATGTCTTCCCCCATTTCCACCTCTTCCCAGAAGTGGGATGGTTAAGTTGATAATAGCGTTATTACTGCTCACCATCTGTGTTGATTCCTCAAAGTTTCTTAAAACCTCACAGAGGTCAGACATCCATGCCCACTCCTCATAGCGAAAGCTGACTGGAAAGGCGACGACCAGGTTGCAGCTGGTATTCCACTACTGCTCTCTGCTGCAAATTGATGACTTGCGAAAATGTTCACACACGCAGCGCAGCTTCACCAGTAGCTCAGGCAAATTGGGGTAAGTTTTGAGAAACAGCTGAACCACTAAGTTTAAGACGTGGGCTAGGCATGGGATGTGTGTGAGCTTGCCGAGTTACGGCCATTATCAGACACAACCATGCCTGGTTCTAGGTTGAGTGACGAGGGCCACAGCTCAGTCTGGTCTCTTATCCCCTGCCACAGCTCTACGGCGGTGTGCTGTTTGTCCCCTAAGCATATCAGCTTCAGCACGGCCTGTTGATGCTTCCCCACTGCAGTGCTACACTGCTTCTAGCTACCGACTGATGGCTGACTGGTGCTGCATGCGGAGAATTCGGAGGTAGAAGTGGAGGAGGGGGCGGAGGAGAAGTGGGGGTTGGAGCCACTAACGTAGGTGCTGGCGGAAACCCTGATTGACGTAGGGCCCGCAACGCTTGGCGTCGATAGCACCTGTGCCATCCCAGGGTACGACTCGCTCCCAGCCTCCACAACGTTCACCCAGTGTGCTGTCAGGGAAATGTAGCGTCCCTGGCCGAATGCACTTGTCCATGTGTCTGTGGTTAAGTGGACCTTCCCAGTAACTGCGTTGGTCAGGGCACGTGTGATATTACGCGACACATGTTGGTGTAAGGCGGGCATGGCACATCTTAAAAAATGGCGGCTGGGGACTGCGTAACGAGGGACGGCCATCAACATCAGGCTGTGGAAGGCCTCAGTGTCCACAAGCCTAAATGGCAACATTTCCAGGGCTAGTAATTTGGAAACTTGCGCATTTAGTGCTATGGCCTGTCGGTGTGTGGCTGGGAATTTGTGCTTGCATTCAAATGCCTGGGATATGGACATTTGTACGCTGCGCTGGGACACGGAAGTGGATGTGGTCGCTGATGGTGCTTGCAAAGGTCCAGGTGCAGGGCGGGAGGCATCCGGACCCGAGCCTTCAACAGGGGATTGGTCAGCACGTAACACAGGGGAAGAGGAGGCAGTGGTGTGACCCGCAGACACAGATTGTGGACCAAGGCGTCCGTCCCACTTATTACGGTGCTTGGATGCCATGTGGCGGATCATGCTGGTGGTGCTGAGGTTGTTAGTGTTCACGCCCCGGCTCATTTTGGTACGGCACAGGTTGCAAACTACTATTCTTTTGTCGTCCACACTTTCCTCAAAAAGGCACCATACTGCAGAACACCTACCCCTTGGCAAGGGAGATTTCCACAAGGGGGTGCTCCGTGGAACAGTTGCGGGCCTGTTTGGTGTGGCCCGCCTTCTCCCTTTTGCCACCCCACTGTCTTTTCCAGCCTGTTATGGTGCAGCAGATCCCTCCCCCTCTGTACTGATGTCCTCGCTCGGCTTTCCACCTTCCCAGGTTGGGTCAGTGACTTCATCGTCCACCACCTCCTCTTACACTTCCCTACTCTACTCATCCTCCTGACTTGTTGACCTAACCACAACCTCAGTGATTGACAACTGTGTCTCATCCTCTTCATCAACCTCTTGAGACAGTAATTGCCGTTGACTTATTGGCATCTGTGTCTCATCATCATCCACCTCATTAAACCGTAATTGCCGTTCCCCACCGTCATCTTCTTGTGACTGTGGATGCTCAAGATTTTGGGAATCAGGGCACAAGATCTGTCCCTCTTAAAGCATGCTTGGCGAGAGGGCCAAATCAAGGAATGGCGCTGGAATATCCGAGTGTGGGATCACTTGTTTGCCCAGACTCTCCATGGTGGGAGGAAGGAGGATCAGTGTAAGAATTGGGTTGAGCAGACTCTTGGCTACTGAGACTGGACTTGGTGGAAGACAGGGTGGTGCTTAACCGACTGGAAGCATTATCTGCTGCAATCCAACCGACCACTTGTTCGCACTGGTCTGACTTCAAGAGTGGTGTCCTGCGCCGCCCTGCAAACTGGGACATGAAGCTAGGTATCGCGGATGATTGTTTTTCTTGTGGTCTGGCAGCAGGCACAGTTTCACTGCGCCCAGGGCCACGGCCTTTGCGTGCACCATCATCATCATGGCCACTGCCCCATGCCTTAATGCTCGCCTTCTTCATATTAAGGCCTCATGCACACGACCGTGGTATGTTGTGCGGAACGACATGGAGAGCCTTCAATATAAATGCCTATTCTTGTCCGCAAAGCGCGGACAAGAATAGGACATGTTATATTTTTTTAGCGGGGCCACGGAACGGATCAACGGATGCGGACAGCACTCGGAGTGCTGTCCGCATCTTTTGTGGCCCCATTGAAGTGAATGGGTCCGAATTCGAACCGCCAAAACAGCGGCTCGGATATGGACCCAAACAACGGCCGTGTGTATGAGGCCTAAGTGTTATATATGCTTGAAAGTCTGTCACACGTACAGTAGCGTAGTATTTTGGAAGTGTATGCAGCAAATAAATTTTAAAACGTTTTTGGGATGTGGAAACGTCACACAGGAGATATCTCACAGATAATGTAAATGCTGTCACCAGCGGCTAATAAAAAATTACAGGTAATGTCACAGGTATTTGTGATGAGGAAACGTTATACAGGAGAGGTACCACCGGTAATGTCACTGTCCGCAGTGTCTATGAAGAAAGTACACTGTCACAGATAATTTTTTTTCAGCGCACACGTTACACTGCAGATGTGGCCCTGGTAATGTCACTGTCAGAAGCGGACACCGTCTATTGAAAAAGTACACAGTATGTCACAGATACATTTTTTCAGAGCACACGTTACACTGCAGATGTGGCGCTGGTGAAGTCACTGTCAGAAGCGGACACCGTCTATTGAAAAAGTACACTGTATGTCACAGAACTGGTGTTCGGCCGAGCATGCTCGATCAACACTAATAATAATAATAGGACACAATACCAATAAGGCTACTTTCACACTTGCGTTTAACTTATCTGGTACTGAGATCCGGCAGAGGATCTCAATACTGGAGAAAAACGCTTCCGTTTTGTCCCCATTCATTGTCAGTGGGGACAAAACTGAACGGAACAGAATGCTCCAAAATGCATTCCATTCCATTTGGTTGTGTTCCCATACCGTATAGAAAACCAGAGCAAGCTGCGTTTTTCTTTCCGTCATGGGATATGGAGCATAACGGATCCGGCATGACACGTTTTCTTGGACACATTAGAAAACGGATCGTTCCCCCATTGACTTGCAATGGCATTAGTGATGGATCCAACCATGGCCATTTTAGACATAATACAACAAGATCAGTTCATAACGGATGCAGACGGTTGCATTATTACAAACGGAAGCGTTTTTGTTTATCCCTGCCGGATCAGGCAAAAACCAAGTGTGAAAGTAGCCTAACTTACCCTCAAGTAAGGTGAGACATGCTTCCCACCAACCTTATACCTGGACTTACTGGTAATAAGTTGGTCATTGCAACTCCAGGTTCTGAAAACCCCTGGTGACTGCCGCAAGTGAATTTTTAATCCAAGAGAAAAGCAGAGAAATGAATGGGTGACCAGATAATACTGAGGCTTTCAGAGCAAGAGTTGTCCTGTGCACTGGCTCTCTGCTTTGGAGGGGATCCTGTGTGGAAGAGCCCTCTCTATAATATCCACATGCTCTAATAGGGTGTATGGACAGCCTGCAGACATTACAGGTAATCTTATATTTGGGCTTTTCTGCAGGGGTCAACGAATAATGCGTTAGGACTTCGTAAGAGTTATGCATTTGAAACACAATTCAGATTAGCTGACATTCCATCGGGTTTTAATAAAAAATGGATTTCACTGGCTTTTCATGGTAATAAAATCTCAAACATTCTGTACCTAAACCACAGAGTACAACAAAAGAATAAATTGTACATATAAACCTAGACTGGCTTTTATAGTCATAGACACTTTACAAATACACTTAGCTCCTGGACATTAAAGGGGTTGTTCAACAACAAATATTCTACACTTTTCGAAGAAGCAACTCGATCTGAACACTTTTGCAATTGCATGTAATGAAAAATTTGGTAGGGCTGCTGTTATTCAATAATAAACTATCATTATTCAGTTATTCAATAGTTATTCAATGTATAGCACCACCTGCTGATTGTACTTTTCCTTATTTCTCTATCCACTTGGCTGAGGTAGTCACACATGCTCAGCTCCATCATTCAACAGCCACCAGCCATAACTTCTGTTAAAAGCTATGACAGTTACAGGGAGAGAGTTGCAGTAGAAGGAACATGCCCCCTGAGCAAGGACACGTCCCCGGAGCTGCCAACTTAAAGTAAATCTAGCAAATCAATTGGAGCAATGAGTGGGGAGATCTCTGGATCCATGTAAGGCACAGGGCTGGTTCTTGGTGTCATATTTACCCATCAGATAAAACCTCAATAAATAAATTATCAATCGTTTACCATTCTTTATTAACCTTAAATACCTAGTCCGCTCCTTGAGTGACTATTTTCCCAAACAAACACCGTGACATCTTTTTCTTCGGGTGGGTTCTTCGTGGACCCCACAGACTGCACTACTTGGCATCTGTAACCCAGGTACGTTTTTTAACCATCTTATCCTATTGCGCATGCAACATTTGAGGGTTCGTGACACCATGTCCCCCTTTCTTGCATCCGCAAAAAGGTTTCCTCATGGTGTCATATTTACCCATCAGATAAAACCTCAATAAATCATTGCAATGACCACAAATAAGTTCTAAATGTAATTTTTTTTTGGTTGGCATATATTTGGCTACAGCGTTTATTGTTACCTTATTAATATATCCAATAAATAGAACATTCCATTGCTTGCAGGGCTGGTTCTATATCTTTGTTAGAAAGAAGAGATTGTCATGTACTATATGATGTCCGATTTTCATTTTTACAATAATCATGGGATAATTTCTTAATATGAATGATTGCTTCCCCTCCCTTGGTTTCCCTTTATCATCCATGTTCACTGGTTTGATCATTGGGGATCTTATTCCGACTGCCATTTTAGACAAATACTTAAAGGGTTGCCCAAAATGAGAAATAACGGTCTGCTTTTTACAAGAAACAGCATCACCCTTGATCATGGGCTGTGTCTGGTATTGCAGCTCACGTAATGCGACCATCTATGTAGGAGCTCTAAAAGAAAACATAAGCCATTATATACAGGGCATGATTACTTGCCATTTATTTTCCTCAGATTTTGCTTTGTGGGTGCCTTTTAGCTTAGCTTTATTAGGGCAGAGAGGGAACCTAAATAGTAACTAACCCTTTAAATGGAGTTGGAAGCACAGCTCCCTTCAGACTGTAGTGATTATGCTGTGTTACTGTAGATCAGCTACTATTGACTTCAATGGAAGCTGAGCTGCAGTAACTTGATGTGCTCACTACACTTCGAATGGAGCCATGCTTTTGACTCTGGTTCTGATGTCGCTGATCAGTGGGGTGCTGGGTGTCAGACTCCCATTAATCAGATATTGTTGACCTGTTCGGACCTATTCAAGGTAAGTCCTGACTTCTTCTGAGTCATGTACTAGACCTGGCATCATGGAAACAAGGCTCTAAAGCTGCTGCATCTGGTAACTGGCATGGCCATGCAAACTGTCAGTATGCAAAACTGGTCCAATGCACTGCCAAATAATTTTTCTCATAGCTTAAAGGGATATTTCAGTTTTGTGATACAAACCGGATTCCAAAAAAGTTGGGACAGCAAACAAATTGTGAATAAAAACTGAATGCAATGATGTGGAGATGGCAAATGTCAATATTTTATTTGTAATAGAACGTAGATGACAGATCAAACGTTTAATCCGAGTAAATGTATCATTTTAAAGGAAAAATACGTTGATTCCAATTTTCACGGTGTCAACAAATCCCCAAAAAGTTGGGACAAGTTGAAATAAGAGGCTGGAAAAAGTAAATTTGAGCATAACGAAGAGCTGGAAGACCAATTAACACTAATTAGGTCAATTGGCAACATGATTGGGTATAAAAAGAGCTTCTCAGAGTGGCAGTGTCTCTCAGAAGCCAAGATGGGTAGAGGATCACCAATTCCCACAATGTTGCGCAGAAAGATAGTGAAGCAATATCAGAAAGGTGTTACCCAGCGAAAAATTGCAAAGACTTTGCATCTATCATCATCAACTGTGCATAACATCATCCGAAGATTCAGAGAATCTGGAACAATCTCTGTGCGTAAGGGTCAAGGCCGTAAAACCATACTGGATGCCCGTGATCTCCGGGCCCTTAAACGACACTGCACCACAAACAGGAATGTTACTGTAAAGGAAATCACAGAATGGGCTCAGGAATACTTCCAGAAACCATTGTCAGTGAACACAATCCACCGTGCCATCCGCCGTTGCCAGCTGAAACTCTACAGTGCAAAGAAGAAGCCATTTCTAAGCAAGATCCACAAGCTCAGGCGTTTTCACTGGGCCAGGGATCATTTAAAATGGAGTGTGGCAAAATGGAAGACTGTTCTGTGGTCAGACGAGTCACGATTCGAAGTTCTTTTTGGAAATCTGGGACGCCATGTCATCCGGACCAAAGAGGACAAGGACAACCCAAGTTGTTATCAACGCTCAGTTCAGAAGCCTGCATCTCTGATGGTATGGGGTTGCATGAGTGCGTGTGGCATGAGCAGCTTGCATGTCTGGAAAGGCACCATCAATGCAGAAAAATATATTCAGGTTCTAGAACAACATATGCTCCCATCCAGACGTCATCTCTTTCAGGGAAAACCCTGCATTTTTCAACAAGATAATGCCAGACCACATTCTGCATCAATCACAACATCATGGCTGAGTAGGAGAAGGATCCGGGTACTGAAATGGCCAGTCTGCAGTCCAGATCTTTCACCTATAGAGAACATTTGGCGCATCATAAAGAGGAAGGTGCAACAAAGAAGGCCCAAAACGATTGAACAGTTAGAGGCCTGTATTAGACAAGAATGGGAGAGCATTCCTATTTCTAAACTTGAGAAACTGGTCTCCTCGGTCCCCAGACGTCTGTTGAGTGTTGTAAGAAGAAGGGGAGATGCCACACAGTGGTGAAAATGGCCTTGTCCCAACTTTTTGGGGATTTGTTGACACCATGAAATTCTGATTCAACATATTTTTCCCTTAAAATGGTACATTTTCTCAGTTTAAACTTTTGTTCCGTGATTTATGTTCTATTCTGAATAAAATATTAGAAGTTGGCATCTCCACATCATTGCATTCAGTTTTTATTCACGATTTGTATAGTGTCCCAACTTTTTTGGAATACGGTTTGTATTTATGACTAGAGGTGAGCGAAGTTTTTAAAAATTCAATTTGGCAGCTTCGTCAAAGTTCCCCAAGAAATTCAATTACTTACAAATTCATTTGTCATGAATTGCTATAAATCAGGTATACCCAAGCCACTCTGCCTTAGGGTAGGGCCACACAGAGCGGACGTGATGCGGGCAGGTTGCAGCCATGCTGCGGTGAAGAACCACATGGCCAATTAGCTCGCAGCTGCCTTTCATTTAATAATGAAGACTGCACTGTATAGTTGGCCTTCATTGTTAATGGCCGCACTGCACTTTTAATGCACCTTTTAACAGGGGCTGTTGCTAGTATGGGGTTTGGTTGGTTAGGTGGGGGCACTTTTCCAAACCCACCGTTTTACTGTCCTACAGGTGGGATCCCTTCTTTTGCCATCTGCTTTTCTTTCTTTTCCACAAAAGTGAACAGTGCAGAGATGGGACATAGCTTTGTGGTTAAACCAAAATAGGTTACAACAAAAGAAAATATTAGTCAATTGAGAGCAATAAGTCACTTACGGACTCCTCAAAAGCTAGCTCAGCAATACACACTAGAAAGAAGAGATTATCATGTACTATATGATGTCCGATTTTCATTTTTACAATAATCATGGGATCATTTCATAATATGAATGATTGCTTCCCCTCCCTTGGTTTCCCTTTATCATCCATGTCCACTGGTTTGATCATTGGTGATCTTATTCCGACTGCCATTTTAGACAAATACTTAAAGGGTTGCCCAAAATGAGAAATAACGGTCTGTGTCTGGTATTGCAGCTCACGTAATGCGACCATCTATGTAGGAGCTCTAAAAGAAAACATAAGCCATTATATACAGGGCATGATTACTTGCCATTTATTTTCCTCAGATTTTGCTTTGTGGGTGCCTTTTAGCTTAGCTTTATTAGGGCAGAGAGGGAACCTAAATAGTAACTAACCCTTTAAATGGAGTTGGAAGCACAGCTCCCTTCAGACTGTAGTGATTATGCTGTGTTACTGTAGATCAGCTACTATTGACTTCAATGGAAGCTGAGCTGCAGTAACTTGATGTGCTCACTACACTTCGAATGGAGCCATGCTTTTGACTCTGGTTCTGATGTCGCTGATCAGTGGGGTGCTGGGTGTCAGACTCCCATTAATCAGATATTGTTGACCTGTTCGGACCTATTCAAGGTAAGTCCTGACTTCTTCTGAGTCATGTACTAGACCTGGCATCATGGAAACAAGGCTCTAAAGCTGCTGCATCTGGTAACTGGCATGGCCATGCAAACTGTCAGTATGCAAAACTGGTCCAATGCACTGCCAAATAATTTTTCTCATAGCTTAAAGGGATATTTCAGTTTTGTGATACAAACCGGATTCCAAAAAAGTTGGGACAGCAAACAAATTGTGAATAAAAACTGAATGCAATGATGTGGAGATGGCAAATGTCAATATTTTATTTGTAATAGAACGTAGATGACAGATCAAACGTTTAATCCGAGTAAATGTATCATTTTAAAGGAAAAATACGTTGATTCCAATTTTCACGGTGTCAACAAATCCCCAAAAAGTTGGGACAAGTTGAAATAAGAGGCTGGAAAAAGTAAATTTGAGCATAACGAAGAGCTGGAAGACCAATTAACACTAATTAGGTCAATTGGCAACATGATTGGGTATAAAAAGAGCTTCTCAGAGTGGCAGTGTCTCTCAGAAGCCAAGATGGGTAGAGGATCACCAATTCCCACAATGTTGCGCAGAAAGATAGTGAAGCAATATCAGAAAGGTGTTACCCAGCGAAAAATTGCAAAGACTTTGCATCTATCATCATCAACTGTGCATAACATCATCCGAAGATTCAGAGAATCTGGAACAATCTCTGTGCGTAAGGGTCAAGGCCGTAAAACCATACTGGATGCCCGTGATCTCCGGGCCCTTAAACGACACTGCACCACAAACAGGAATGTTACTGTAAAGGAAATCACAGAATGGGCTCAGGAATACTTCCAGAAACCATTGTCAGTGAACACAATCCACCGTGCCATCCGCCGTTGCCAGCTGAAACTCTACAGTGCAAAGAAGAAGCCATTTCTAAGCAAGATCCACAAGCTCAGGCGTTTTCACTGGGCCAGGGATCATTTAAAATGGAGTGTGGCAAAATGGAAGACTGTTCTGTGGTCAGACGAGTCACGATTCGAAGTTCTTTTTGGAAATCTGGGACGCCATGTCATCCGGACCAAAGAGGACAAGGACAACCCAAGTTGTTATCAACGCTCAGTTCAGAAGCCTGCATCTCTGATGGTATGGGGTTGCATGAGTGCGTGTGGCATGAGCAGCTTGCATGTCTGGAAAGGCACCATCAATGCAGAAAAATATATTCAGGTTCTAGAACAACATATGCTCCCATCCAGACGTCATCTCTTTCAGGGAAAACCCTGCATTTTTCAACAAGATAATGCCAGACCACATTCTGCATCAATCACAACATCATGGCGGAGTAGGAGAAGGATCCGGGTACTGAAATGGCCAGTCTGCAGTCCAGATCTTTCACCTATAGAGAACATTTGGCGCATCATAAAGAGGAAGGTGCAACAAAGAAGGCCCAAAACGATTGAACAGTTAGAGGCCTGTATTAGACAAGAATGGGAGAGCATTCCTATTTCTAAACTTGAGAAACTGGTCTCCTCGGTCCCCAGACGTCTGTTGAGTGTTGTAAGAAGAAGGGGAGATGCCACACAGTGGTGAAAATGGCCTTGTCCCAACTTTTTGGGGATTTGTTGACACCATGAAATTCTGATTCAACATATTTTTCCCTTAAAATGGTACATTTTCTCAGTTTAAACTTTTGTTCCGTGATTTATGTTCTATTCTGAATAAAATATTAGAAGTTGGCATCTCCACATCATTGCATTCAGTTTTTATTCACGATTTGTATAGTGTCCCAACTTTTTTGGAATACGGTTTGTATTTATGACTAGAGGTGAGCGAAGTTTTTAAAAATTCAATTTGGCAGCTTCGTCAAAGTTCCCCAAGAAATTCAATTACTTACAAATTCATTTGTCATGAATTGCTATAAATCAGGTATACCCAAGCCACTCTGCCTTAGGGTAGGGCCACACAGAGCGGACGTGATGCGGGCAGGTTGCAGCCATGCTGCGGTGAAGAACCACATGGCCAATTAGCTCGCAGCTGCCTTTCATTTAATAATGAAGACTGCACTGTATAGTTGGCCTTCATTGTTAATGGCCGCACTGCACTTTTAATGCACCTTTTAACAGGGGCTGTTGCTAGTATGGGGTTTGGTTGGTTAGGTGGGGGCACTTTTCCAAACCCACCGTTTTACTGTCCTACAGGTGGGATCCCTTCTTTTGCCATCTGCTTTTCTTTCTTTTCCACAAAAGTGAACAGTGCAGAGATGGGACATAGCTTTGTGGTTAAACCAAAATAGGTTACAACAAAAGAAAATATTAGTCAATTGAGAGCAATAAGTCACTTACGGACTCCTCAAAAGCTAGCTCAGCAATACACACTAGAAAGAAGAGATTATCATGTACTATATGATGTCCGATTTTCATTTTTACAATAATCATGGGATCATTTCATAATATGAATGATTGCTTCCCCTCCCTTGGTTTCCCTTTATCATCCATGTCCACTGGTTTGATCATTGGTGATCTTATTCCGACTGCCATTTTAGACAAATACTTAAAGGGTTGCCCAAAATGAGAAATAACGGTCTGTGTCTGGTATTGCAGCTCACGTAATGCGACCATCTATGTAGGAGCTCTAAAAGAAAACATAAGCCATTATATACAGGGCATGATTACTTGCCATTTATTTTCCTCAGATTTTGCTTTGTGGGTGCCTTTTAGCTTAGCTTTATTAGGGCAGAGAGGGAACCTAAATAGTAACTAACCCTTTAAATGGAGTTGGAAGCACAGCTCCCTTCAGACTGTAGTGATTATGCTGTGTTACTGTAGATCAGCTACTATTGACTTCAATGGAAGCTGAGCTGCAGTAACTTGATGTGCTCACTACACTTCGAATGGAGCCATGCTTTTGACTCTGGTTCTGATGTCGCTGATCAGTGGGGTGCTGGGTGTCAGACTCCCATTAATCAGATATTGTTGACCTGTTCGGACCTATTCAAGGTAAGTCCTGACTTCTTCTGAGTCATGTACTAGACCTGGCATCATGGAAACAAGGCTCTAAAGCTGCTGCATCTGGTAACTGGCATGGCCATGCAAACTGTCAGTATGCAAAACTGGTCCAATGCACTGCCAAATAATTTTTCTCATAGCTTAAAGGGATATTTCAGTTTTGTGATACAAACCGGATTCCAAAAAAGTTGGGACAGCAAACAAATTGTGAATAAAAACTGAATGCAATGATGTGGAGATGGCAAATGTCAATATTTTATTTGTAATAGAACGTAGATGACAGATCAAACGTTTAATCCGAGTAAATGTATCATTTTAAAGGAAAAATACGTTGATTCCAATTTTCACGGTGTCAACAAATCCCCAAAAAGTTGGGACAAGTTGAAATAAGAGGCTGGAAAAAGTAAATTTGAGCATAACGAAGAGCTGGAAGACCAATTAACACTAATTAGGTCAATTGGCAACATGATTGGGTATAAAAAGAGCTTCTCAGAGTGGCAGTGTCTCTCAGAAGCCAAGATGGGTAGAGGATCACCAATTCCCACAATGTTGCGCAGAAAGATAGTGAAGCAATATCAGAAAGGTGTTACCCAGCGAAAAATTGCAAAGACTTTGCATCTATCATCATCAACTGTGCATAACATCATCCGAAGATTCAGAGAATCTGGAACAATCTCTGTGCGTAAGGGTCAAGGCCGTAAAACCATACTGGATGCCCGTGATCTCCGGGCCCTTAAACGACACTGCACCACAAACAGGAATGTTACTGTAAAGGAAATCACAGAATGGGCTCAGGAATACTTCCAGAAACCATTGTCAGTGAACACAATCCACCGTGCCATCCGCCGTTGCCAGCTGAAACTCTACAGTGCAAAGAAGAAGCCATTTCTAAGCAAGATCCACAAGCTCAGGCGTTTTCACTGGGCCAGGGATCATTTAAAATGGAGTGTGGCAAAATGGAAGACTGTTCTGTGGTCAGACGAGTCACGATTCGAAGTTCTTTTTGGAAATCTGGGACGCCATGTCATCCGGACCAAAGAGGACAAGGACAACCCAAGTTGTTATCAACGCTCAGTTCAGAAGCCTGCATCTCTGATGGTATGGGGTTGCATGAGTGCGTGTGGCATGAGCAGCTTGCATGTCTGGAAAGGCACCATCAATGCAGAAAAATATATTCAGGTTCTAGAACAACATATGCTCCCATCCAGACGTCATCTCTTTCAGGGAATACCCTGCATTTTTCAACAAGATAATGCCAGACCACATTCTGCATCAATCACAACATCATGGCGGAGTAGGAGAAGGATCCGGGTACTGAAATGGCCAGTCTGCAGTCCAGATCTTTCACCTATAGAGAACATTTGGCGCATCATAAAGAGGAAGGTGCAACAAAGAAGGCCCAAAACGATTGAACAGTTAGAGGCCTGTATTAGACAAGAATGGGAGAGCATTCCTATTTCTAAACTTGAGAAACTGGTCTCCTCGGTCCCCAGACGTCTGTTGAGTGTTGTAAGAAGAAGGGGAGATGCCACACAGTGGTGAAAATGGCCTTGTCCCAACTTTTTGGGGATTTGTTGACACCATGAAATTCTGATTCAACATATTTTTCCCTTAAAATGGTACATTTTCTCAGTTTAAACTTTTGTTCCGTGATTTATGTTCTATTCTGAATAAAATATTAGAAGTTGGCATCTCCACATCATTGCATTCAGTTTTTATTCACGATTTGTATAGTGTCCCAACTTTTTTGGAATACGGTTTGTATTTATGACTAGAGGTGAGCGAAGTTTTTAAAAATTCAATTTGGCAGCTTCGTCAAAGTTCCCCAAGAAATTCAATTACTTACAAATTCATTTGTCATGAATTGCTATAAATCAGGTATACCCAAGCCACTCTGCCTTAGGGTAGGGCCACACAGAGCGGACGTGATGCGGGCAGGTTGCAGCCATGCTGCGGTGAAGAACCACATGGCCAATTAGCTCGCAGCTGCCTTTCATTTAATAATGAAGACTGCACTGTATAGTTGGCCTTCATTGTTAATGGCCGCACTGCACTTTTAATGCACCTTTTAACAGGGGCTGTTTCTAGTATGGGGTTTGGTTGGG